>NC_133462.1:29591447-29803947 GCF_048565385.1 Saimiri boliviensis | reverse complement strand
TCCCCAGCAGCCTTGTGGTGACCCAAAGTCGTCTTCTCCTGGGGAAGGCTCAGGGGAAGGGCAGAGGAGCTAGTTACCTTCACAGAGCTCCAGTGCGATGATGGGGTTCAAATCCAAGCTCTGCCTTCTACTTGCTCTTCGATCTTGGAAGAGTTCATTCACCTCTCTGTGCCTCAGTTTTCTTACCTGGGAAATGAGATGTGAATGGGTCCCACCTACCTCTGGGGACTGCTGTGAGGTTTCCAGGAGATGGCGTTTATAAGGCATGCGGACCAGTGCCGGATGCCCAACTCAACTTGGCAGTGACACGAGCACATGTCCTCGGGTTTTTTTTGTTTGTTTTATGGAGCGTCACTCTGTCGCCCAGCTGGAACGCAGCGACACGATCTCAGCTCACTGCAACCTCCGCCTCGCAGGTTCGAGCGATTCTCCTGCCTCAGCCTCTCGAGTAGCTGAAATTACAGGCAACTGCCACCACACCCAGCTGATTTTTATGTTTTTAGTAGAGATGGAGTTTCACCGTGTTGGCCAGGATGGTCTCGAGCTCCTGACCTCAGGTGATCTACTGCCTTGGCTTCCCAAAGTGCTGGGACTACAGGCATGAGCCACCATGCCTGACATCTCTATTTTCTAAAATAAGAACCCATGAGAGGTGAGAAAATCCTGCCCATCTTCAGATGAGGAAATGGAGGCTCTAAGAAGCCCTCCTGGGTCCTCGAGTTAAGCAAGACGGTTGGAGACATTTTCAAGGAGGATCAGGGAATTCAGGTTTCTGTTCCTAGGAGGTACAGACAGGCCTGGATTCGAGGTCGCTAGGGGCCATTTCTCTGCGGGTGAGCTCACTCAATACGGTTTTCTCCGGAAATCCTCTGTTCCCTCGTCTATAAATAAGATTGAGGACCACTGCTACGTCCTAAGGGTGCACTTGGGATTCACAGTAGGGTGCGTGCCAAGCACAGTGCCTGGCAGCAAGCAGATACCCAGCCTGTGTTAGTTACCAAGTAGGTTTTCACCTTGGTGAGGCTGAGGCGGGAGAATCCCTTGAGCCCTGGAGGTGGAGGTTGCTGTGAGCCAAGATCACGCCACTGCACTCCAGCCTGGGTGACAGAGTGAGACTCTACCTCAGAAATAAAAAATAAAAAAAAATAAAATAAAAAAATTAAAAAAACCCCACCCCACAGAAGTGTGTGATAAATGTCAACTTGACAAATACGAACCTAGCACCCGTGAAGCTCCAGCACTATGCTGGGTGCCGAGGGAGAGATGGCCTGGGCAGAAAGATAGAGACACAGGCCCAAGGAGGGCCCAGTATTTGATTGGAGAGAGAGAGAGGTGAACAATCACGCAGGCCGGGCGCGGTGGCTCACGCCTGCAATCCTAGCAGTTTTGGAGGCCCAGGCGGGTGGATCACGAGGTCAAGAGATCGAGACCATCCTGGTCAACATGGTGAAACCCCGTCTCTACTAAAAATACAAAAATTAGCTGGGCATGGTGGCGCGTGCCTGTAATCCCAGCAACTCAGGAGGCTGAGGCAGGAGAATTGCCTGAACCCAGGAGGTGGAGGTTACGGTGAGCTGAGATCGCGCTATTGCACTCCAGCCTGGGTAACAAGAGCGAAACTTCATATTGTTTTAATTAGCCGGGAGTAGTGGCATGTGTCTGTACTCCCAGCTACTTGGGAGGCTGAGGTGGGAGGATCACTTGAGCCCAGGAATTCGAGGCTGCAGTGAACTATGATCATGCCACTGCACTCAAGCCTGGCCAATAGAGCAAGACCCTGTCTCAAAAACAAACAAACAATTCACACAAATGAGTATTTAACAACAGGGCTTGGCCAGGCAGAGTTGGAAGGAATAGCAATAAATGTAAATGTAACAATTTTCTAGCGTTTCTTGCTGCTTCATGAAGCGAGGTCTCCATGGATTTTCCCAATACTCCTGGAGGCACATGATGAGGCCTGTTTGGAGTGCTGGAAACTGAGGCACAGAGAGGGTTTCCAAAGTAACCCCCACAGAACTGGACCTCAAACCCAGGCTGGACTGTAGACGCTTCCTTTCCTGGGCTCACTGGGCTGGGGTGGCCAACAGGGGCCCAAGGCCAATTTCTGCAGCCCTCCAGCAGGCATGGCCTGTCCCCCTTGTCTGCAGGTGCTGTTCTTACAGTGGCAGGAGGTGAGGTGCACCAACGCCAGCTTCGTGCTCAACGGGGACGATGACGTCTTTGCACACACGGACAATATGGTCTCCTACCTGCAGGCCCATGACCCTGGCCGCCACCTCTTCGTGGGGCAACTGATCCAAAACGTGGGCCCCGTCCGGGTTTCCTGGAGCAAGTACCACGTGCCAAAGATGGTGACTCAGAATGATCGGTACCCACCCTACTGTGCGGGCGGTGGCTTTCTGCTGTCCCGCTTCACGGCCGATGCCCTGCGCCGGGCCGCCCGTGCCTTAGACCTCTTCCCCATTGATGATGTCTTCCTGGGTATGTGTCTGGAACTCGAGGGACTGAAGCCTACCTCCCACAGCGGCATCCGCACGGTTGGCGTGCACGTCCCGTCGCAACGCCTGTCCTCCTTTGACCCCTGCGTCTACCGTGACCTGCTGCTGGTACACCGCTTCCTGCCTTATGAGATGCTGCTCATGTGGGACGCACTGAACCAGCCCAACCTCGCCTGTGGCAAACAGAGACAGACCCACTGAGGCAGCATCAGGGTCCCCAGCCTCTGGGCTCCTGTTTTCATAGGAAGGGGTGACACCTTCCTCCCAGGAAGCTACGATCTTTGTGGTCTGAGCGGAGGGGAGTCCCAGGGAAGGTTTGATGAGTAAATATTCTGGCTGGTGAACTCCTATACATCCTTCAAAACCCACCTGGTATTGTTCCAGCATTCTCCCTGGATGGCTAAAGGAACTCCAGAAAATATCTGTCTTCTGTTTGTGGAAGCTCACGGTAAAAGTGCCTCTGCTAGGGTTCCAACTGTGGATGCATTCATTCCATTTAGATCAAGATCCTACTTCCGCGCTCTGACCTACTTACAAACAGGATGCTAAGCAGCGCGCCTGCAGTGGTGTAAGGGCAGATAAGCGCCACCCAGTTCCAGGCCAACCAGATACTCCTGTGTCCACATAGAGCTGATATGAGAAATATCTTTCAGCCAAGGAGATGAGAGGTTCTGATCTGTGTGTGTTGGGCGGGGGCAGAGGGGCGCACGGGGGGCAAAGTCTCGCTCTGTTGCCAAAGCTAGAGTGCAGTAGCGCGATCTCAACTCATCACAACCTCCGCCTCCTGGGTTCAAGCAATTCTCCTGCCTCAGCCTCCTGAGTAGCTGAAACTACAGTGCGATCGTCGCCCTTTCCTGGGCCTCAGACTACTCAGAAGGTGGTGGGAGGGGACCAGAGAGGTTGTGGAACAGGACGGCCCCTCCTTGCTTGTGGTATCAAATGCTCTGATGGTGGAGGCGTGGGCAGAGGAGGGAGGCAGATGCCCTTTGAAGGTTGTGGGAGCTCAGAGTTTCTGGGGCCCCCATTGGGAGTCAGCCCCTATCCCTGTGTTCCCTAATAATTCAGAGAACAGCATTGGGGCTGGAAGCATCTTTAATGGACATGAGGCCAATAGGCACAGGCCCCACTTCCTGGAGTAGGGAGAGATTCGGGTCTTCCAGCGGCCCCCACCCCGGTATGTTTTACAGATTAGGGGGAGACTGAGTGAGTCAGTGACCCCCTGCAGTCCCCAGCTCCAGGCCTCAGTCTCTGGGACTCATGCTTCACAGGCATTGTGATAGGGCATCCTTGGAGAATAAAAAGTTTTGTGAAGACCTGGAGGTCTTTTTTTCTTTAAAAGCAATTTGTAAGTTTTAACGGAGACAAGTCCACATTCATCCCTAAAAGTTTCGTTTTCCAGTAGAAAATATACATTGGTAAAAACCAGGCAGCCGGGCACGGTGGCTCACGCCTGTAATCCCCACACTTTGAGAGGCTGAGGCGGGCGGATCACGAGGTCAGGAGATCGAGACCAACCTGGCCAATATGGTGAAACCCTATCTCTACTAAAAATACAAAAATTAGGAGGGCATGGTGGCACGTGCCTATAATCCCAGCTACTTGGGAGGCTGAGGCAGGAATCGCTTGAACCCGGGAGGCGGAGGTTGCAGTGAGCCGAGATCGCGCCATTACACTCCAGTCTGGTGACAGGGTGAGACTGTGTCTCAAAAAAACAAAACAAAACAAAAAAACAAGGCATGGGGCAGTGGCTCACAGCTGTAATTCCAGCATATTGGGAGGCAAAGCGGGAGGATCACTTGAGCCCGAGAGTCCCGTATCCTGTCTCTACACAAAATAAAAAATTAGTCGGGCTTGGTGGTACTCACATGCCTGTAGTCTCAGCTACTTGGGAGACTGAGGCAGGAGGATCACTTGAACCCAGGAGGTGGAGGCTGCAGTGAGCCATGATTGCGCCACTGCACTCTAATCTGGGCAGCAACAGAGTGAGATTTTGTCTCAAGAAAACAGAAACAAAACAGGACGTGGGTGAGGCAAAGGCTGCAGGAATTTCTGACCTCATCCCACCCCACCCCCTGCTCAGACACCCTTCACAGCTCCCTATTGCTTTCAGCTCATATCCCCAAAGACAGATTTTTCTTTTTTTTTTTTTTATGAGACAGAGTCTTGCTCTGTCACCCAGGCGGGAGTGCAGTGGTGTGATCTCAGCTCATGGCAACCTCCGCTTCCTGGGTTCAAGTAATTCTCCTGCTCAGCCTCCCGAATATCTGGGATTACAGGTACAGTATGTGCCCCCACGCCCAGCTAATTATTGTGTGTTGTTTTCTTTTTTATTTTGAGATGGAGTTTCGCTCTTGTTACCCAGGCTGGAGTGCAATGGCGTGATCTCGGCTCACCGCAACCTCCGCCTCCTGGGTTCAGGCAATTCTCCTGCCTCAGCCTCCCGAGTAGCTGGGATTACAGGCGTGTGCCACCATGCCCAGCTAATTTTTTGTATTTTTAGTAGAGACGGGGTTTCACCATATTGACCAGGATGGTCTCGATCTCTTGACCTCGTAATCTGCCCGCCCCGGCCTCCCAAAGTGCTGGGATTACAGGCGTGAGCCACCGCGCCCGGCCCTAATTTTTGTGTTTTTGACAGAGACAGGGTTTCACCATGTTGCCCAGGCTGGTCTCAAACTCCTAACCTCAAGTGATCCATCTGCCGTGGCCTCCCAAAGTGCTGGGATTACAGGCCACAGCGCCTGGCCAGCCAAAGACGGATTCTTGCTTCCAGCTTGTCGGCAGACTCAGGAGTGGGGTGAGGGGTGAGAGGCTCCTGGCTGGATTGGTCACTGGGCCCACCTCAGCCTCCTGCTTTCGGCAAGGGCATGACCTCGGCTCACTGCAGCCTCCCTGTCCTCACCAGGCTTACCTGCCCTGATTGGAACTTATCTGCTGCTCTCACTAACTCATCCTTTCCTCCCCTCCTCAAGTATTTATTATGCACCTACTGTGTGCTACACGCCGTGCCCTGTACTCCTCCAGCCAATACTGACCCACCTTGTAGAGAGGAAACGAACCTGAAAATGATCAAATGGGAGGTGCCAGAGAGCAGACAGAGCTTTGAGCAGAATATTTTATTATTTTACTTTATTTTACTGAGCTGGAGTCTCGCTCTGTTGCTCAGGGTGGAGTGCGGTGGCGCAATCTCGGCCGGCTCACTGCAACCTTCACTTCCCGCGTTCAAGCGATTCTCCTGCCTCAGCCTCCTGAGTAACTGGGATTACAGGCACCCGTCACCATGCTCGGCTGATTTTTGTACTTTTAGTAGAGTTGGGGTTTCACCATGCCAACCAGGCTGGTCTCAAACTCCAGACCTCAGGCGATCCACCCGCCTTGGCCTCCCAAAGTGCTGGGATTACAGGCGTGAGCCACCGCGCCTGGCCTTGATTTTATTTTTGAGACAGAGTCTCGCTCTGTGTACAGTGGTGTGATTTCAGCTCACTAATCTCCGCCTCCTAAATTCAAGTGATTCTCATGCCTCAGCCTCCTGAGTTGCTGGGATTACAAGCATGTGCCACCATGCCCAGCTAATGTTTGTATTTTTAGTACAGACAGCGTTTCACCATGTTGGCCAGGCTGGTCTCCAACTCCTGGCCTCAAGGGATCCACCTGCCTCAACCTCCCAAAGTGTTGGGATTAAGGCATAAGCCATTGCACCAGCCTTAGCAGAATTTACAAGGCAATAGGGCCGGACACAATGGCTCATGCCTATGATTCCAGGGCTTTGGGAGGCCAAGGTGGGAGGATCACTTGAGCCCAGGAGTTCAAGACCAGCCTGGGCCACACAGCAAGACCCTATCTCTACAGGAAAAAAAAAAAAAAGTCAAGCATGGTGGTGCCCACCTGTGGCCCCAGCTACTTGGAAAGCTGAAATGGGAGGACCACTGGAGCCTGGGAGGTTGAGGGTGCAGTGAGCCAGGACCACACCACTGCACTCCAGCCCAGGTGAGAGAGACCTTGTTTCAAAAATAAAATGAGGCCGGGCATGGTGGCTCACGCCTGTAATCCCAGCACTTTGGGAGTCAGAGGCAGGTGGGTCACCTGAGGTCAGGAGTTTGAGACCAGCCTGACCAACATGGTAAAACCCCATCTCTACTAAAAATACAAAAATTAGCCGGGTATTGTGTCACATGCCTGTAATCCCAGCTACTCGGGAGGCTGAGGCATGAGAATTGCTGGAACCTGGAAGGTGGAGGCTGGAGAATCGCTTTAACCTGGAAAAGGAAGGTTGCAGTGAGCTGGGATCATCCCACTGCACTCCAGCCTGGGTGACAGAGTGAGACTCTGTCTCAAAAAAAAAAAAACCAAAACAACAAAATAAAATGAGCCGGTGGGTGGCTCAAACCTGTAATCCTAGCACTTTGGGAGGCCAAGGCAGATGGATCACTTGAGACTGAGGGTTCACGACCAGCCTGGGCAACAGAGCGAGATCCTGTCTCAAACGTCAATCAATGGGTTTTGCCACGATCATTTTCAGACATTTGTGTCTAGTGTCTACCATTCTAGGTCCTCAGGGCTCAGGACTCCCATGGGCCTTGGTAGAGACCTTGGCTCAAGTCCAGCACTTAATCCTTCCCACCCTGTGTGACCTTGGCAAGCAGCCGTCTCCCTGGGCCTCAGTTTCCCCACTTTGCATAGCAATGCGTCTCTAGATATCAAGCTCCTGGAAGTGCCTGTGGGTCTGTGGCTGCTAGGGGACAAGCCCACATGGGACTAACGGAGGCTGGTCCCTTTTTCTATGGAAAATGCAGAAAGCTGTTTTGTGTTGTTTATTTACTAGGAGACAGCAGGAAGGGGTGTTACACAGGCAGGGAGCAGGGCATCGGGCTCCTCCAGAGTGAGGACATTTGGCTCTCAGTGTCCAGCATCTGTGAAAGCGGGGGATCCCCCAGGCCAGGGCTTAGGGTGTGATTTATTCTACAGTTAACACCACAGGCTGCAGGTGGCATTGGTCTGGGGTAGATAGTGAGCATCTCGTCCCAGGAGGTAATCAACGATGTTCCTGCAGATGTGGGACTTTATGGTGCTGTGTGGTCTCAGGAGCTCAGCAGACCAGACCCCTCGGGGCATCAGGCCACGCTGAGGCTGCACCCAAGAAGGAATCATCAGGGACAGAGGGTCAGCAGGTCTTGTTGGCTACAGCCACTGAGGCAGCAGTAGCGTGCAGGGTTGCTGGTAGCTGCGCGGCGGGGACGGAGATGGTGAGAGGTCTGGGGTGGGGGCTGCAGGCCGGGTCCTCCCAGCGCAGGCTCACTGTTGGCCACCAGTCCATAGAGGAGATGTCGTCTCTCCAGCCACTGCAGCAGTTCACCTGGGGACAGAGCGGAACTCAGAGCCAGGACCACAGAGGACACCCCACCCCCGGCTGCATGTGCACGAATCCACACACTCACATTCCACTGACTGATCCACAGAACACTCATCATGCATGCAAATAAAAAGTGAGCAATAGCCGGGCATGGTAGCTGACGCCTGTAATCCCAGCACTTTGGGAGGCTGAGTGCGCAGATCACTGAAGGTCAGGAATTCAAGACCAGCCTGACCAACATGGTGAAACCCCATCTCTACTAAAAAATACAAAAATTAGGCCCGGTGAGGTGGCTCACACCTGTAATCCCAGCACTTTGGGAGGCTGAGGCAGGTGGATCATGAAGTCAAGAGATCGAGGCCATCCTGGCTAACACGGTGAAACCCTGTCTCTACTAAAAATACGAAAAATTAGCCAGGTGTGGTGGCAAGCGCCTGTAGTCCCAGCTACTCAGGAGGCTAAGCCAGGAGAATCGCTTGAACCTGGGAGGTGGAGGTTGCAGTGAGCCAGGATTGCACCACTGCACTCCAGCCTGGGGAGGCAGAGCGAGAATCCATCTTGAAAAAAATAAAAATTAGCTGGGCGTGCTAGTGAGAACCTGCGATCCCAGCTACTCAGGAGGCTGAGGCAAGAGAATCGCTCAAACCCAGGAGGTGGAGGTTGCAGGCAGCTGAGATCACACCACTGCACTCCAGGCTGGGCGTCAAGAATGAAACTCCTTCTCAAAAAAAAAAAAGTGAGTACTTATTAAACACCTGCTGTATGCCAGACACCTGGTTAATCATCTCATCCACTCAACTCATGTCCACACTCACGTCCCCAGCTGCGTGCACCCCCATATGCCACCTGTGCACCCCAAGCCCTGCCCAAGGAATATCAGGGCTCTTGGAGCCATAGATGATGTCAGTTTCCTCAATAGGTCTGAGAGTCCGTGAGGCATCCAGAGCAGGTCAGAGACCCACCCACAGACTCATGGCACTGAGACATGCAGGGGTGTGCGTGTGTCTGTGAGTCCACTTCTTGGTCACCCACACATGCATGGTGGACCCACAGACATACACACACCACCACGTGGACACACCGGTAGCCCCCACCTCTGGATCCCTACCCCACCCCTCCATTAGAGTGGCTCATCGAGGCATGTGGACACAAATTAACACATCTGCACAAAGTTGTCTTACATACCTTCACCAGGGCCAGGACTAGGGTGGGGAGAATAAGGAACAAAGCCATCGGGATTTTGTTTTTTTTCAGACGGAGTTTCGCTCTTGTCACCCAGGCTGGAGTGCAGTGGCATAATCCCTGCTCGCTGCAACCTCCACCTCCCAGGTTCAAGCGGTTCTCCTGCCTCAGCCTCCCAAGTAGCTGGGATTACAGGTATGCAACACCTGTTGTATTTTTTCTTTTTTGAGATGGAGTTTCACTCTTGTTGCCCAGGCTGGAGTGCAATGGCGCGATCTCGGCTCACTGCAACCTCCGCCTCCTGGGTTCAAGCAATTCTCCTGCCTCAGCCTCCCGAGTAGCTGGGATTACAGGCATGTGCCACCACACCAGCTGATTTTGTATTTTTAGTAGAGACGGGATTTCTCCTTGTTGGTCAGGCTGGTCTCATCAGGTGATCCGCCCCCCTTGGCCTCCCAAAATGCTGGGATTACAGGCGTGAGCCACTGTAGCTGGCCTATTTATTTTTTTGAGACAGAATCTCAAAAAAGGAGGTGGAGTTTGCAGTGCTGTGGAGCAATTTCGATCTCGGCTCACTGCAGCCTCCACCTCCCGGGTTCAAGAGATTCTCGTGCCTCAGCCTCCCGAGTAGCTGGGATTACAGGCACGCACTACCACACCTGGCTAATTTTTTTTTTTTTTAGACGGAGTTTCACTCTTGTTACCCAGGCTGGAGTGCAATGGCTCGATCTCGGCTCACCGCAACCTCCGCCTCCTGGGTTCAGGCAATTCTCCTGCCTCAGCCTCCTGAGTAGCTGGGATTACAGGCACATGCCACCACGCCCAGCTGATTTTTTGTATTTTTAGTAGAGATGGGGTTTCACCATGTTGACCAGGATGGTCTTGATCCCTTGACCTCGTGATCCACCCGCCTCGGCCTCCCAAAGTGCTGGGATTACAGGCTTGAGCCACCGCGCCCAGCCTAATTTTGTATTTTTAATAAAGACAGCGTTTCACTGTGTTGGCCAGGCTGGTCTCGAACTCCTGACCTCAGGTGATCTGCCCGCCTTGGCCTCCCAAAGTGCTGGGATTACAGGTGTGAGCCACTGCGCCTGGTTTCATATGTTTTCAGTGGTGTGCTATTCTGAGTAGCGCTGTGAAATCTCACGCTGTCATGCAGGGGACATGAGTCCGTCCTTTGTCTAGCATATCCACAGTTTGCGGACCCTGCCCATTCCTGTTAATTACTTAGTAGCCGTCTTGGTGACCAGATGAACTGCAATGTTATCTCAGTGCCCCTGTTCAAGTAACCCTTCTTTTACTTCTTCATGCCCTCAAAGCTCAAGAGTAGGCAACTCAGACATTACAGAGAAGAAACCAAGTGCTTCCTTTAAGTGAAAATGTGAAAGCTCTCAACTTCATAAAGAAAGGAAAAAAAAAAAAAAAGTACTTGGTGGCCAGACCTGTAATCCCGGGCCTTTGGGAGGGTCAGGCGGGCGGATTGCCTGAGCTCAGGAGTTCGAGACCAGCCTAAGCAATATGGTGAAACCCCCATCACTACTAATAATACAAAAGTTAGCCAGATGTGGTGACATGTTCCTATAGTCCCAGCTCCTCGGGAGGCTGAGGTGGGAGGATCGCTTGAGCCTGGGAAATAGAGGCTGCAATGAGCTGAGATCATGCCACTGCACGCCAGCCTGTGTGACAGAGTGAGACCCTGTCTCAAAAAATATAGATATTAATAATATTATGTTTTCTTTCTTTGAGACAGGGGGTCTCTGTCTCAGGCTGAGTCTTATATTGCCCAGGCTGGTCTCAAACTCCTGGCTTCAAGTGGTCCTCCCTCCTCAGCCTCCTGAATAGCAGGGATTACAAGCAAGAGCCACCACGTCCAGCAAGATAAGTATTTTAATGCAATACTTTTCATACCAAATTTTAAATACTTGTAGAAAGGCCAGGCACGCGGCCGGGCGCGGTGGCTCAAGCCTGTAATCCCAGCACTTTGGGAGGCTGAGGTGGGTGGATCACGAGGTCAAGAGATCGAGACCATCCTGGTCAACATGGTGAAACCCTGTCTCTACTAAAAATACAAAAAAATTAGCTGGGCGTGGTGGCACGTCCCTGTAATCCCGGCTACTCAGGAGGCTGAGGCAGGAGAATTGCCTGAACCCAGGAGGCGGAGGTTGCGGTGAACCAAGATCACGCCATTGCACTCCAGCCTGGGTAACAAGAGTGAAACTCCGTCTCAAAAAAAAAAAAAAAAAAAAAAAAAAAGAAAGGCCAGGCATGGTGGCTCACACATGCAATCCCAACATTTTAGGAGGCTGAAGTGGGCAGATCACTTAGGTTTAGGAGTTCAAGATCAACCTAGCCATCATAGTGAAACCCTATCTCTACTAAAAATACACAGTTCAGATACAGTGGCTCACACCTGTAATTCCAGCACCTTGGAAGGCCAAGGTGGGCAGATCACCTGAGGTCAGGAGTTCAAGACCTGCCTGGCCAACATGGTGAAACCTTGTCTCTATTAAAAGTAGATACACACAAAAAAATCAGCTGGGCATGTTGGCGGGTGCCTGTAGTCCCAGCTACTTGGGAGGTTGAGGCAGGAGAACTGGTTAAACTCAGGAGGTGGAAGTTGCACTAAGCTGATCTCATGCCATTGCACTTCAGCCTGAGTGACAGAGCAAGACTCCATCTCAAACAAACAAACAAAATACAAAAATTAGCTGGGTGTGGTGGCGCGTGCCTGTAGTCCCAGCTACTCCGGAGGCTGAGGAAGGAGAATCACTTGAACTCGGGAGGCAAAGGTTGCAGTGAGCCGAGATCGTGCCACCGCACTCTGGCTCTGGTGATGGAGCAAGGCTCTGTCTCAAAATAAATAAATATAAAACAATAAAATACTTTTCAAAATCAGTACTTTTATTTATTTATTTACCTTGAGTCAGAGTCTGCTCTGTTGCCAGGCTGGAGTGCAGTGGCGCAATCTTGGCTCACTGCAACCCCTACTCCCAGGTTCAAGCCATTCCCTGCCTCAGCCTCCCGAGTAGCTGAGACTACACGCGCCCACCACCAAGCTCGGCGAATTTTTTGTATTTTTAGTAGAGACCGGGTTTCACCATGGCCAGGATGGTCTCGATCTCCTGACCTCATGATCCACCCACCTCGGCCTTCCAAAGTGCTGGGATTCCACCCGTGAGCCACCGCGCCCGGCTTAAATACTTTTAAGGCTGGATACAGTGACTCGTCTCTATTTCCAACACTTTGGAAGGTCAAGGTGGGAGGATCACTTGAGCCCAGGAGTTTGAGACCAGACCAGGCATCACAGTGAGACTTCTTCTCTGCAAAAAAGGAAAAAAAAAAAAGTTTGGGGCGTGGTGGCAGCACCTGTATCCCAGCTACTCCAGAGAACGAGGCAGGAGGATCGTTTGAGCCTGCAGTGAGCCGTGATCGCACCACTGCACTCCATCCTGGGCATCGGAGTGAGACTCTGCCTCAAAAAACAAAAGCAAGAAGCAAAATTAAGGCAGAAATTCATGAAGATCAAAATACCGAAATTTTGAGACAGGATCTCACCACCTACTTGCAAGAGCCTGCCTCTCCTGCCTCACTCTGTTTCTGGTCCCACAGGGGACTCATGCCCCTGGGGACTTTCACATGCTCGCGCACACACTCCAGTGGGGACCCACGATCTGCGCACGCAGCCGGCAGGTGAGCGCCGGGCGCACCTCGGCTTCCCAGAGCGCTGCCCCCGCCTGTCCCCACTCACCGTCGCCAGCAGCCACAGGCCTCCTGGCCTCCGCGGACCAGCGGGGACCCCCGCACACGCGCACCAGCGCGCGCACGAAGTGGTGGCCGCACAGTTTCTCACGCATCTCTGGGGTGGGCGCGGGGCCCAACGCGAACACCAGGGCGGGGCCCAGCAGCACCAGCGCCCAGGCAGGCAGTCGGGGGTCCATGGTGGTGGGTGGCCCCTGGGCCAAGCGGGGACCCGCTTTATAGGCGCCTGGGCCGCCCCCGCTGGGGGCCTTGGAGAAGGAACAGAACATTCTTCAGGACCGCCCAGGAAGAAGGTCAAGGGTGGGGTTCGTCCCGGGGCCTTTCTCTCAGGGCCAGGGCCTTGGATGTACCTCCCGCAGAGGGAGCACTGGGCAAGGAGTCTTTCTTTTTTATTTTTTTCTTATTTTCTTTTATTGTTTTTTTCACGGTCAGTCTTAAGGTTATACCTGAATCTTTTTTTTTTTTTTTTTTTTTTTTTTAATTTATTTTGTGTTTTAAAGAGAGGGAGTCTCAATGTTGCCCAGGCTGGAGTGCAGTGGCTATTCACAGGCGCGATGCCACTACTGATCAGCATGGGAGTTTTGACCTGCTGCACTTCCGACCTGGGCTGGTTCACCCCTCCTTAGGCAACCAGGTGGTTCCCCGCTCCCGGGAGGTGACCATATTGTTTACAAACTTAGTGCGGACACCCGATCAGCATAGCACTACAGCCCAGAACTCCCGGGCTCAAGCGATCCTCCAGCCTCAGCCTCCCAAGTAACTGGGACTACAGGCATGACCTTGCCCGGCTCTTTTTAACTTTTTAATATATTCTTTTGTTTATTTTATTTTATTTTATTATTTATTTATTTATTTATTTGAGACGGAGTTTCGCTCTTGTTACCCAGGCTGGAGTGCAATGGCGCGATCTCGGCTCACCGCAACCTCCGCCTCCTGGGTTCAGGGAATTCTCCTACCTCAGCCTCCTGAGTAGCTGGGATTACAGGCACGCGCCACCATGCGTGCCTGTAATTTGTATTTGTAATTTGTAATTTGTAATTTGTATTTTGTAACTAAAAATACAAAACACCAGCTAATGTTTTGTATTTTTAGTAGAGACGGGGTTTCACCATGTTGACCAGGATGGTCTAGATCTCTTGACTTCATGATCCACCCGCCTCGGCCTCCCAAAGTGCTAGGATTACAGGCTTGAGCCACCGCGCCCGGCCTATTTTATTTTATTTTTGAGCCAGAGTTTCTCTCTGTCGCCCAGGCTAGAGTGCAGTGACTCCATCTGAGCTCACTGCAACTTCAGACTCCCGGGTTCAAGCGAGTCTCCAGACTCAGCCTCCTGAGTAGCAGGGATTACAGGTGCATGCCACCCTGCCCAGCTAATATTTTTGTATTATTATTATTTTTTTTTCAGTAGAGGCTGGGTTTTGCCATGTTGGCCAGGCTGGTCTCCAACTCCTGACCTCAAGCGATCCGCCTGCCTTAGCCTCCCACAGTGCCGGGATTATAGGCATGAGCCACCACACCCAGCCATTTAAAAATTTTAATTGTAGAGATGGGAGTCTTGCTATGTTGCCCAGGCTCATCTAGAACTCAAGTGGCCCTCCCTCCTCGGCCTTCCAAAATGCTGGGATTACAGATGTGAGCCATCATACACAGCCAAGTCTTTGCTATTGTCTTCACCATTTTGAGGAAGTAAAATAGTCAACTGAAAAATAATAATCCTGCATTTTCTAGGGGGCAGGAGGGAAGACAGCGGGCATCTTCCAAGACCAAGAATTTTGTTTTTTTGTTTTTTTGTTGTTTTTTTTACTGCACAAATAAGAAAACAGGCACAGAGGCCAGGCTCAGTGGCTCATGCCTGGAAATCCAGGCGCTTTGGGAGGCTGGGGCAGGCAGATCACTTGAGGTCGGGAGTTCGAGACCAGCTTGCCCAATATGATGAAACCCCGTCTCTACTAAATACAAAAATTAGCTGGGTGTGGTGGCGCATGCCTGTAATCCCAGCTACTCGGGAAGCTGAGGCAGGAGAATCACTTGAACCCAGGAGCAGAGATTGCAGTAAGCCAAGATCACGCCACTGCACTCCAGCCAGGGGGAACAGAGTGAGACTCCATCTCAAAACAAAAACAAAAAAAAAAAAAGAAAAAAAAAGAAAACGAAAACTGAGTCACAAAGAGAGGACCCCAGACTTGCCCAAAATCACAGGAGACCAGGAAGAGCCAGATCTTCTCAAGACGCCTGACACACAGGGCTGGGGGTGTCCCGTTGGAAGCTCTGCCTCCCCAGCATGGCGGTCCCTTCTGGGTGAGCGGGGGCTGAGGGGGGACCCAGAACAGATCGAGCTTTGTTAGTTCAGTGTCTGCTTGGCCCCGGCTTTGTGCCTAGGGGATCTCATGGCTTTATTTTACCAAGGAGTGAAACTGAGGCTGAGAGAGGGAAGGATGCTTGACCTGAGGCGGGAGAGAGCCTGGGCTGGAATTCGGGTCTTGCTTGACCCCCCAGCAGGTGCCTCCCTCTTTCTACCACGTTAGGCTGCTCTCTGGGTATCTCTCTCCACGTCTTTCTTTTTTTTTTTTTTTTTCTGAAGTGGAGTCTTGCTCTGTCGCCCAGGCTGAAGTGCACAGGTGTGATCAGGACTCATGGCAACCTCCGCCTCCCAGTTTTAACAATTCTCCTGCCTCAGCCTCCCGAGTAGCCGGCATTACAGGCATACGCCAGCACGCCAAGCGAATTTTTGTGCTTTTAGTAGAGACAGGGTTTGGCCATGTTGGCCAGGCTGGTCTCGAACTCCCGACCTCAAGTGATCCTCCTGCCTTGGCCTCCCAAAGTGCTGGGATTACAGGCGTGAGCCACTGCGCCCGGCCATTCTCCACATCTTTCTAGCAGTTATGAGGTGCACACAGCTGGGGGTGGCCTGGTCCCAGTGATGTTGGTCCCCGCCCCACAGCCATGCCTCCCCAAGCCTGGCCTTGTACTCTGACCACCCAGAGAACAGCCTGTTCCTTCCCCACCCACAGAGAGCCTGTAATCTCCCCCAGGCTGCAGCCAAGGCCAGCAGTTAAGGCTAGGAGTGAGGGGCTCTGTCCTTGAGGGTCCCAGCCAAGCCTCACCCACGGGTCCTCCTCCACCAGCCTACCCTGAGGCCCCCACAGTGGCCCCTTGAAAGGTCTCTGGCCCACAGCCCTAACCACATCCCTCCCAGCTCACACACCCTCTGAGGTTCCCCACTGCCCCAAGTCGAGCACAAACCATCTTTTCCACTGAATTTCTTTATTCAGTCAACAAACACTCCCAGAGTCCCCTCTGTGCCGAGGCCTTGGCCCGGCCCCCAAGTAACCCCAAGGTCAGGAAAGGCAGCTGGACACAGACACTTCCCCAGCCCCAGGGTCAGAGTGGGCCTGGAGGGAAGGACAGGGCTGGAATAGTGGTGGGGGTATGTGAGGGAAGGCTGCCAGCGTTCTACAAGATGGATAAAAGGTTTCTAAGGCGGCAAAAGGGGCAGAAAAGCTTTACCGATTGGTGAGGAGGCGCTTCACCTGCATGAGAATCCCTGTCACCAGTCAGAAAGTTGACCCTGCCCAGCCAAGGGGTAAGCTCTGCCCATTTTGCAGGGGACAGAACTGAGACCCAGAGAGGGAAAGGAACTTGCCCACCGTCACACAGCGCAGAAGTGCAAAACCCTAGGCTTCAATACCTGGGTTCTTAACCCCTTACTCAGCCTTCTCGTGCTTGGCATGCTGTTCCCTCTGCCAGAAACGTCTTTCCTTCCCCTGATTGCCTGAAAAGTTCCTGCCAGGTTCTGTGTCATCCCTTTGTGGCCCTTATAGGGTGAGGACAGAAGGGGTCCCATCAGACAGATGAGAAAACTGAAGCCCTGGGACAGTCAGGTACTGTGAGGGTGGACTGAGACTCCAGCCTCTCCTGCTTCCTTACAGAATCCCAGACAGACACACGGGCTCCCCGCAAAAGGCAGAGTTCCAGCCAGGGCAACTGCTCTCATCCAGAGAAACAGACAAGGGGGAACAGAAGTCAGATCAGATATTTAAAGCCACACTAATGTCCCCATTGGAAATAAGACTCAAAACTGGGTGCCTGTAGTCCCAGCTGAGGCAGGAGGATTACTGTAGCCCAGGAGTTGGAGACCAGCCTGGCCAACAGAGCAAGATCCTGTCTCTTAAAAAAAAAAAAATAGTAATAGGCCAGGCATGGTGGCTCATGCCTGTAATCCCAGCACTTTGGGAGGCTGAGGTGGGCAGATCATCTGAGGTTGGGAGTTCAAGACCAGCCTGACCAACATGGAGAAACCCCGTCTCTACTAAAAAAAACAAAATTAGCTGGGCGTGGTGTCGTATGCCTGTAATTCCAGCTACTCGGGAGGCTGAGGCAGGAGAACTGCTTGAACCAGGGAGGCAGAGGTTGCCGTGAGCCGAGATGGCGCCATTGCAGTCCAGCCTGGGCGACAAGAGTGAAACTCTGCCTCAATAATAATAATAATAATAATAATAATAATAATAATAATAATAATAAATTTAGAAAAACAAAAACCCAGGCACAGTGGATCATGCCTGTGATTCCAACATTTTGCGAGGCTGAGGCAGGAGGATCACTTGAGGTCAGAGCTCGAGATCAGCCTAGCCTTCACGGTAAACCTTGTTTCTGCTAAAACTACAAAAATTAGCTGGGTGTGGTGGTGCACACCTGTAATCCCAGCTACTCGGGAGGCTGAGGCAGAAGAATCGCTTAAGCCTGGGAAACAGAAGTTATGTTGAGCCGAGATCACACCACTGCCCTCCACCCTGGGTAATAGAGTGAGACTGTCTCAAAAAAGAGAGAGGAGAGAGAGAGAAAGAGAGAGAGAGAGAGAGAGAGAGACAGAAAGGAAACTCAGGGGGCCAGGGCTTGAGGCGATGGGAAGGTGGGAGGGACATCAATTTGGTTCCTTGCGTCTTTGGGCCAGGACTCAGAGACATCACTGCCACATCTGCCCATCTGTCTTGAATCTTAACAAATCCAACAGGCTACAGGCTATTCCACAAGCCACGGGAAGCCCCGAAATGCAATGTCACGGGGGTGTTCCTGAAGTAGAGGACCCTCCTAAGGCCTCTGAGGCCCAGAGAGGGGCAGCTCCCTGCCTAAGGTCACACAGCCAGTCAACAGAGACCTAGTCCAGAGGTCTGCGGACAGGAGCTATAAAAAGGACAGAGAGTGTGGGGTTTGCCCTCTGGGTGAGCAGGGAAGGCAGGAGTCTCACACCCCTGGCTTCCACTCCACACACAGCGTGTCCAGCTGGGGGCCCAGGGCACTGAATGACGGCCGCTCCTGTGGGCTAGGGGCCCAGCACAGCTTCATGAGCTCGTGAACCTGAGGGCCAGAAGAGAGACAATGGAGTCATGCCTGAGCAGTCGGAAGGACACGACTCCCATTCAGTTTATCTGTTTTTGTTTTTTTGAGACGGAGTCTCACTCTGTGGCCCAGGCTGGAGTGCATTGGCACAAGCTCTGCTCACTGCAACCTCCACCTCCCCGGTTCAAGCAATTCTCCTGCCTCAGCCTCCTGAGTAGCTGGGACTACAGGCGCCCGCCACCACGCCTGGCTAATTTTTGCATTTTTAGTAGAGATAGAGTTTCACTATGTTGGCCAGGCTGGTCTTGAACTCCTGACCTCCTGATCCATCCACCTCGGCCTCCCAAAGTGCTGGGATTACAGTCTTGAGCCACTGGGCCTGGACTGTTCATCTCTTTCAAGGCACTTATCACTACCAGAATTTTTTGTTTGTTTTGAGACAGGGTGTCACTCTGTTGTCCAGGCTAGGGTGCAGTGGCATGATAATGGCTCACTGCAGCCTTGACCTCCTAGGTTCAAGCAATCCTCCTGCCTCAGCCTCCCGAGTAGCTGAATCTGCAGATGCATGTCACCACACCGGCTAATGCTTGTTATCGTTTGTAGAGACAGGTTCTCACTATGTTGCCCAGGCTGGTCTGGATCTCCTGGGCTCCAGTGATCCTTCTGCCTCAGCCTCCCAAAGTGTCTGGATTATAGGCATGAGCCATCGGGCCCAGTCCAGAATGTTCTTATCAGCTTCTGCTAGTTACTGGGAGGACAGGTTTCTCTCCCCATCTGGGTCCTCAGCACCCAACAAGTTATGGCACACAGTTGGCACTCAATAACTGTGTTTGGCCTGAACAAATTAATTTATCAATGTCCAACTGCATGTCAGACGCTTCCACAGGGGTTATTATATGATTATAAACCATGAGAGGGTGGCATGTGGTGGCTCAGGCCTGTAATCCCAGCACTTTGAGAGGCTGAGATGGGCAGATCATGAGGTCAAGAGATCGAGACCCTCCTAGCCAACATGATGAAACCCTGTCTCTGCTAAAAATATAAAAATTAGCTGGGCATGGTGGCGCGTGCCTGTAGTCCCAGCTACTCAGGAGGCTGAGGCAGGAGAATTGCCTGAACCCAGGAGGCGGAGGTTGCGGTGAGCCGAGATCACGCCACTGCACTCCAGCC
The DNA here is from genome assembly GCF_048565385.1 of Saimiri boliviensis. Taxonomy (NCBI): domain Eukaryota; kingdom Metazoa; phylum Chordata; class Mammalia; order Primates; family Cebidae; genus Saimiri; species Saimiri boliviensis. Next base: position 29,784,651 of record NC_133462.1, on the reverse strand, counting down.
TGGTGACAGAGCAAGACTCTGTCTCAAAAAAAAAAAAAACAAAACCAAAAACGCTGGGTGCGGTGGCTCAAGCCTGTAATCCCAGCACTTCGGGAGGCCGAGGCGGGTGGATCATGAGGTCGAGAGATCGAGACCATCCTGGTCAACATGGTGAAACCCCGTCCCTACTATAAAATACAAAACATTAGCTGGGCATGGTGGCACGTGCCTGTAATCCCAGCTACTCAGGAGGCTGAGGCAGGAGAATTGCCTGAACCCAGGAGGCGGAGGTTGTGGTGAGCCGAGATCACGCCATTGCACTCCAGCCTGGTGACAGAGCAAGACTCTGTCTCAAAAAAAAAAAAAAAAAGTTAAACAAAATAATTTTTAAAAAAATTAACCAGGCATGGTGGTGTACACCTGTAGTCCCAGCACTGTGGGAGGCCGAGGCAGGAGGATTGCTTGAGTCCAGGAGTTCAAGACCAGCCTGGGCAACGTAGCGAGACCTCCATCTCTAAAAAATTATTTTTAAATTAGCCAGGTATGGTGGTGTACACCTCTAGTCCCTGTTACTGGGGATGCTGAAGCAGGGGATCACTTGAGCCCAGACGTTGGAGGCTGCAGCGACCTATGACTGGGCCCCAGCCTGGGCAGCAGAACAGAGTGCACTCCATCTCTAAAAAAACCAAAAAACCCATGAACGTCGCCACCATTTCTGGCGCACCAACTCTGTGCAGAGCTCTCAGATGAGCCCTCATAGGCACAGACGTCCAGGAGTCTGATCCTCCCTCACCCTATAAGGCATGACTATTCCCATTTTGGAAGAGGGTAAACTGAGGCTCTGCAAGTGCTCTGACTTGCCACACAGTGAGAGAGTAGCCAGGTGGGGGCCAGGATCCTCATCAGCCTCACATTCTTCTAGCCTTTCCTCTCAGTCCAGAGACTCAGGCGCTAGCTGGTTGCCCGAGACCCCGGCCCAATCTACGGACTGGGAAACTGAGGCTAGCCCTACCGTGCTCACCTCAGCCGGGCAGGCAGGAGGCGCCGGCAGCCTCTGGCCCTCTTCCAGCAGTTCCAGGAGGCGGCAGAGGGCGGGGACATCCCGCTCACAGGCCATCATCCGCAGGAACTCCTGGAGCAAAGCAGGAGGGCAGCTGGGAGAGGGGGGAGGGGGCACCCGTGTGGGAGGAGGGGCCATCTGTGACGGAGCGGAGAGGGGCTGCCTGCACTGTGGGGGTCAGAAAGGTGAGGAAGGGTCCTCCTCACTGGGGCCTATGATGCTGGGACCAGGTGACCCCATGCTAAAAAGGGACGCAGGTGCAGACAGGATGGAGATTGGCTACCAGGGCGGTGCGGGGATAAGGGGGCTGAGGGCTCAGGGAGCCGACTCACGGCCGAGGGGCTGCAGCTTTTGTCGCAGTAGCTGAAGAGCTCGTACAGGACAACCCCGAAGCTCCAGACGTCGGACTGGCGAGAGAATATGTTGTCCGAGAGGGACTCGGGGGCATACCTGGCGAGGGGACAGGGAGGTCTGAGGAAAGGACGGGAAGAGGGGGGCAGCCTTGGGATGGGGAACTGGTCGGGGTAGGTGGGGAATGTAAGCAGGTCAGTCCCATCCCCAGGGTCTCGGTTTCCCTGGCTGTGGGATGGGTGGATTCTCCAGCTTTGGGAGGTGCCTGGGAAGACCCCGGGCCGGGACGGGGGCGGGGCCACTGCGGAGGGGCGGAGATGGGGCGGGGCCAGAGCCGTGGGATGGGAGGGGCCAGAACTGGGGGAAGGGTGGGAACTAAGAGGGGGCCAGCGCTAAGGGGCGGAGCCAGAGTAGTTGGAGGGGTGGGACTGTGAAAAGTGGGCGGGGTCAAGGCTGGGAGCGGTTGACAGGGCAGGAAAGAGGGAGGAGCCAGTGCAGTTGAGGGGCGGGGCCCTGGGGAGTGGGCAGGGCCAGAGCTGGAGCGGAGGAAGGGCGAGGCTAAGGTTGCTGAGCAAACAGCGGGAGGGGCGGGGCCATGGCTGGGGGCGGGGTCAGCCGTGGGGAGTAAAGACGGAGCCTGGGCGCGGGTTCCCCACCAGAAAATGGGGCTCTGGCCCGGCTCGCGGACCACGTAGTAGTCTTTATCCAGGGGCAGCAGCTTGGCTAGGCCGAAGTCAGCGATCTTGACGTGTGCCTCGCTCTCCACTAGGATGTTCCGGGCGGCCAGGTCGCGGTGCACGCAGCGGCGGGAGCCCAGGTACTCCATGCCCTGCGGACCGGCGGGGTGAGCGTGCAGAGAGGACCCCAGGATAATCCGGCAGGCACCCCAAGCCTGACCTGGACTCTAATCCTAACCCAGACCCTCAGCCTAACCCTACCCACGAGCCATCCTTCACTGCAGTTCTGATCCTGAGCCAAGTCAACCCCACCATCCCCGAGACCTGGACGCAAACTTCACTCCTCAGCAGACCCCTGCCCAGGTCGAGCCAGCTGAGTCCCCACAGGTCTCAGGGCGCCCACTCGCACCTTGCAGATCTGCGAGGCGTAGAGGAGGAGCCGGCTGGCATCGAGATGCGCGCGATGCCGCTGCAGGAAGTCGCGCAGGCAGCCGCTGGGCAGGTACTCCATGACCAGACGCAGGCTCTGGCGGCCTGGAGGACGCAGGAGCTGTCACAGCAGGACCCGCCCCTGCTCCTCCCCCCATTCCCCCCCTTCACAGCGGGACCTCGTGTCCCTCTCGACCTCAGTTTTGCTGACTGTGACATGGAAACCACGACAGTGACACATTGCTAATATCTCTTGAGTACCTTCTACAACATACATTGATTTGTTTCTCTATCACGGTCAGGCACGGTGGCTCGTGCTTGTAATCCCAACACTTTGGGAGCCTCATTCGAGGTCAGGAGTTCAAGACCAGCCTGGCCAACATGGTGAACACCCATCTCTACTAAAAACAAAAATTAGCCAGGTGTGCTGGCATGCTCCTATAATTTCTGCTACTCGGGAGGCTTACGAGAATCATTTGAACCCGGGAGGCAGAGGTTGCAGTAAGCCGAGATTGACGGACTGCACTCCAGCCTGGGTGTCAGAGCGAGACTCCGTCTCAAAAACAAAAAACGTTGTAAATATCACAACGACCCATTTTTCAGCTGGAGAAACTGTGGCTCAGAAAAGTCAAGGTGGCACAGTTGGTAAGGGGTAGGGTCAGGATTCAAATCTGTGACCCATGAGAATCTGGATCCATAATCATGCAGGAGGGTAAGAATGTACACTTTGAAAAGCACCCACACGTCTTGGTTCACTCATCCAGGAGCTGGCTCACCCGGGCCGTAGCTGACACCACGGTACTTGACAATGAAGTCGCTGTGCAGCGCTTTGAGGATCTGGATCTCCCGCTGGAAGTCCCTCTGCTGGTCTGGCCCGCTGTGCTGCAGCTGTTTCACGGCCACCAGGGCACCTGTGTTGTCGCCTAGCGGGTCGTAGCGGCACAGCTCCACACTGCCGAAGTTGCCCTGGGGAATAGTGGGGCTGGTGTCCAGGCGCCCGGATGCTGCCCTGCCCTCTCCGACCCACCCCGGCCCCGCCCACCTTACCTTGCCCAGCTGTGAGATGTACTTGAGGTGTCTCTCCTCAAAGATCGTGGGGTCTTGGCAGGCATAGAGCTGGGTACCATTCCACAGCCCATCACGAGGTGCCAGGGCACCAGGTGTGGGGTCTGAGAGGAGCTCATAATCTGGGGCGGGGGCATGGCCAGTGGTAAGCAGCAATTCTCATCCTCTGGCCCCACTCCTGAGCTGACTTGCTGTGCAACCTCCAACTGCATAACAACCCTCTCTGTGCATATGGCAGGGCCATTGCAAGCCAAAGTCTACCTTGTGGAGCCTGGGAAAAGGTGTCCCCCACTCCGTCCCAGGCAAAGGACACCTCCTTGTGCAGTACACACCCTGTGCAACTCCCCATGGCTACAAAGACGAAGGACATCATGAGAACTCACTTCCCTCGTTCCACCGCTATGAAATGTGGCCACATGATTGCTCAGGCTGACGGACATGCTGGGTGCCCCTCCAGTCCTGGCCCATGGAAATCTAACATGGGACCCTCCACACTCTCTCTTTTATCTGCAGAGGATCCAGCAGGGACCCAAGGCCTGAGATGGGTGCAGACACAAAGTGAGAGGTTCCTGTGGGCCTGGACGCCCTCATTGAATGAGGACTAAGTATCGCATGGGGCATGGTTGTCTGTGCCTGTAGTCCCACCTACTCGGAAGACCGAGGCAGGAGGATTGCTTGAGCCGGTAATTCAAGACCAGCCTGGGCAACGCAGCAAGACCAAGCCTAACCCTACCCATGACATCACAGCTCTTCCCACCCAACCAGGCCCAGCGGGCACCCGCAGAGATGAGGCTGTTGAGGTCACGGATGATGGCTCGAAAGGAGGGTCTCTGGACTGGCTCGTAGTCCATGCACTGCTGAATGAGCAGGGCCAGCTCTGTCCACTTGGGGGCCGGCAGCTGCTGCCGATCCTCATAAAACTGGAGTTTCTGAGGGCGAGGGGAGGGGTCTGTCATCCCCAACCCACCAGACCCACCCCAACCTCCCAGACTGGTATCGGTCTGCCCTTCTGTCACAGTGGGGGCTCAGTGACCGAAGGCAGGCGGGGGGGGGGGGCTCTGACCTTAGCGGGATCCAGGGCGCTGATGGGCATGGTGACGCCACTAAACACCTCCCAGACGGTGGCGCCGAAGCCCCACTTGTCAGCTTCCAGGCTAAGTGTGTGGGCCTCTCGGAGGCACTCGGGGGCCACCCAGGGAATCCTGTCGGTGAGCACTGAGGGAATGGAAGCGCGATGAGGGATCCCCTTCCTTGCCCCACTCAGCCCCTCCCTCCTCCACCTCCAGGAACTTACTCTCCAGGCTTAGCACAGTGGGGCTGACCCCAGGGTCACTCAGCTTGATGAAGGGCGGGCTCCCATCACCGCCGTCCCGAGCCAGGAGCACTTTCCGGGCAGAGACATTGCCGTGGGGAAGGCCTTTGTCCTCCTAAGGGGGCCAGGCATAGGGAAATGCCAGGGAGGGTTTGATGAATGAAGAGTCTGTTTGGCAAACTCCTATACATCCTTCAAAACCCACTTGGTACGGCTCAGACATGCTCCAGCATCATCCCTGACTCATGACATCCTGTCTTGCCCCTTTAGTTTATTCCCTACACTGACCTGGCCGTGTCCCTCCCCTTCTCAAACCCATCCTGGTGCTCCCCAGTGCCTTTCACAAAGTGAAAGCACCTTAGCCTGGCAATCAAGGCCCTTGTTCAAGCTGCCCATGAACGTCTCTTCCACGCTGGCCCCCTGGTCTCCTGCCAACTGAACTGCCAGATAGACCCTAGTGGGGTGCAATACACTAACTAGCCTGCAGGCCTTTACCTAGGCTGTTCTCTCAGCCTGACGCACCCGCCTTCCTTTCTTTTCTTGATGAACTTCTACTCAACCTTCAAGGCCCCATCTCCAATGTCCCTTCTTCCAGGAAGCCTTTTCCCCTGCCTAGCTTCACCATTCACTACACCCCCTGACATCGATGAATGACTTGTTCCCTTCTAGTGTTCTCACAACCTCATTCTAAAATGCCCTCCCCTGGAACCCTGACCAAACTCCTATGCATACTACACAGCCCACTCCCAGTCCCCAGAGAAAGCCTTCCCTGCGAATGGAGGGTGGAGCAGGCAGAGGAGCACTCACCAGATAGTTGAGGGCATAGGCCAGCTGTTTGACCACCTGTAGCTTCCAGCTGGCTGGCACCAGGTGGCCACGCTTGCGCAGATACATGTCTATTGCCCCCAGGTGTACAAATTCCTGCACCATGGTGCCTGGTTGGCAGCAGGGAGAGGCAGGGTTGGGAGACTGAGCTGCACTTGGGTTGAGGATGCCCTGCCAACATCCTGGCTCTCACGGTCTCTCGAACGCTCGTCTGTCTGTTCCCTCCCCTGCTGCCTCTGTTCATACCATACTCACCCCTACTCCCACCTCCAGCTCCGAATGATTTGCTCGGAATTTCTGGAAGATGCCAAGCCCTGCTTCTTTTTTCTTTCTTTCTGTCCTCCCTCCCTCCCTCCCTCCGTCCCTCCCTCCCTCCCTTCCTCCCTCCCTCCCTCCCTCCCTCCCTCCTTTCCTTCCTTCTTCCTTCCTTCCTTCCTTTCTTCTTTCTTTCTTCCTTTCTTTCTTCTCCCTTTCTCTCTCTCTCTTTCTTTCTCTTTCTTCCTTTCCTTTCCTTTCTTTGTCTTTTCGTTTCTTTTGAGACAGAGTCACTCTGCTGCCCGGGCTGGAGTGGAGTGGCGCTATCTTCGCTTAGTGCAACCTCCACCTCCCAGGCTCAAGCATTTTCCTGCCTCAGCCTCCCACGTAGCTGGAACTATAGCATGTACCACCACACCCAGCTACTTGTGCCTTTTTGGTAGAGACGAGGTCCTGCCATGCTGGCCAGGCTGGTCTTTAACTTCCGATCTCAGGTGATCCGCCTGCCTCGGCTTTTCAGTTACGGGCGTGACCCACTGTGCCCAGCCTCTGTATCTCACTCCTAACCGTTTGTACGTTCTGCCTCCTCTGCCCAGAACACTCCTTCCTTTCCTAATTCGCACTTACCCTTGTCTTTCCAGGTTAGGATGCACCTGCGTCTACCCACACCATTGCCCGACCCCCAGGCCGGCCCAGCAGCCTCTCTGACCACCCACGATGCCCCCTGCTGCCCTCCTCACCCCTCATCACGCCCTGCCTGTCGCATTCTAGGCTCTGTCCCCAGCTCCCGGCCCATCCCGGATTCCCAACCAAAGAAACCAGGGCTCAGAAAGGTCACGTACAAAGCTGCAGAGATTGGAAAGCCAGTTTTGTCTGACTTCAGACCATTCTGGGGCTGGGCACAGGTGGGGAACCGGAGCTGCTTTCCAAGGAGTGATGTTGGAGAGACATGAATAAAGGGTCATGGACACGGCCCCCGTCTGGGGTGGTCCAGCACATTGCTGGTGCTGCCATACGGAGGCCCAGAACAGAGGCGGGAAGGAAAGCCTGGCCTTGGGTGAGGCGGGGGTGGGGTGGGGTCTCACTGTCTCCAGTCATGCACACGCCGTGCAGTAACACGAGATGCCGGTACGACACTTGGCTCATCAAGCTCGCTGCTTCCAGGAATGACTGGGGAGGGTGGGAAGAGAGAGAAGATGCGTGCGTTCTTTCCACGTCGACGATCCCAGATTTTGTGCTCACAAAGCCGCCTTAGGTGAAAACCTGCCCACAGGTTACCTCTGGCCCTGGAGCCTGCCATTAGTCCGTACAACACTACCATGATGATTTTCTTTTTTCTTTTTTTCGAGACGGAGTTTCGCTCTTATTGCCCAGGCTGGAGTGCAATGGCCCAATCTCGGCTCACCGCAACCTCCGCCTCCCGGGTTCAAGTAATTCTCCTGCCTCAGCCTGAAATCAGAGGTTGCAGCGAGCCGAGATCACGCCATTGCGCTCCTGCCTTAGTTTAGGGTACCCCCTCGAAGCCGATCCTGAGAGGAAGACTCCAGGACACAGCTCCAAGTAGCTGGGATTACAGGCATGCACCACCACGCCCAGCTAATTTTGTTCTTTTCGTAGAGACGGGGTTTCTCCATGTTGGCCAGGCTGGTCTCAACCTCCTGGCCTCAGGTGATCTGCCTGCCTCAGCCTCCCTAAGTGCTGAGATTACAGGCGTGAGCCACAGCGCCAGGTCACTACCATGATTTTCTAATACGGGATGGAAGTTCCCACTATAGTCTACATTTATTTATTAATATTAATATTATTATCATTGAGATGAAGTCGCGTTCTGTCGCCAGGCTGGAATGCAGTGGCATGTTCTTGGCTCACTGCAACCTCCGCTTCCTGGGTTCAAGTGATTCTCCTGCCTCAGCCTCCCGAGTAGCCGGGACTACAGGAGCCCACCACCACCACGCCGGGCTAATTTTTGTTTTAGTACAGATAGGGTTTTGCCATGTCGGCCAGGCTGGTCTCCAACCCCTGGCCTCAAGTGATCCGCCCACCTCCGCCTCCCCAAGTGCTGGGATTACAGGCGTGAGTGACCACACATGGCCTGTTTTGTTTTTTAGAGGCAGAGTCTCCTTTGTCGCCCAGGCTGGAGTGCAGTGGCATGATCGAAGCTCCCTGCAGCCTCAAACCCCTGTGCTTAAGTGATCCTCCCTCCTCAGCCTCCTGAGCAGCTGGGACTACAGGCACGTGCCACCACACCTGGCTAATTTTTACAATTTTTTGTAGAGACGAGGTCTCGCGATGTTACCTAGGCTGTTCTGGAACTCCTGGCTTCAAACAATCCTCCTGCCTCAGCCTCCCAAAGTGCTGGGATTACAGGCATGAGCCACCACGCCCAGGCCCTGTGTGTTTTTAAATTTCTCTGCGTCCATGACCCCCTCTCCAGCCAGCCCTGCCTCCGAAGGTCGGGTCCCCACCCCGCTCACCTCCATGCAGTTCTTGTGTTTGGCGTTCATCACCTTCAACAGCACCTCTGTCTTTCGGGCCTCCCCATCCACTGCCTCGTGGCGACAGCCCCGGTAAATCTTGGTGAAGGACCCGTGGCCCAGGCTCTCATGCTGGATGGTGAGGAGACAGCAGAAGGGCCCAGTGAGGGTTCCTGCAGGATCCCGGCCCACCTGAGACACCACTGCTGGCCCCATTTTACAGATGAGAAAACCGAGGCAAAAGAAACTTAACAGCACATGCCTGCGGCCACACATCGGCATCTCTGGACCCCAGACTGAGGTATCGCCCCATTTCCCAGGGCCCCTTACCCACTCCAGGCTGTCCGCGGGGATCTTGTGAAATGTCATCTGGCTCAGCTGGCACTGGGATTGGGGCTGAACCAGGGAGGACGTGGGTGGGCTGCGACCTCTCCGGACCACAATCAGGTTGGACTTTTCTATGGGGACAGAATGAGGAAGAAACACCAGAAATCAGAGCTGAAACGTCCCCAAGAAAAACCAGAAATCGGAGGTGAAATCAGAGGTTGCAGCGAGCCGAGATGACGCCATTGCACTCCTGCCTTAGTTTGGGGTACCCCCTAGAAGCTGACCCTGAGATGAAGACTCCAGGGCACGTGGTTTATTTGTTTTCGGTTGTCACTGCTGTTGTTGAGATGGAGTCTTGCTCTGTCATCCAGGCTGGGGGGTAGTGATGTGATCTCTGCTCACTGCAACCTCCACCTCCCAGGTTCAAGTGATTCTCCTGCCTTAGCCTCCCAAGTACCTGGGACTACAGGTGTGCACCACCATGCACGGATAATTTTTTTTCTTTTTTAAGTCTCACTTGTCTCCCAGGAAGGAGTGCAGTGGTGAGATCTCAGTTCACTGCAACCTCCACCTCCCAGGTTCAAGTGATTCTCCTGCCTCAGCCTTCTGAGTAGCTGGGATTACTGGTGTGCACCACCACGCCCGGCTAATTTTTGTATTTTTAGTAGAGATGGAATTTCACCATGTTGGCCACGCTGGTCTCAAACTCCTGACCTTAAGTGATCCATCTGACTCAGCCTCCCAAAGTGCTGGGATTACAGGCGTGAGCCACCGCGCCTGGCTGGAACATGATTTATTTGAAAGGAGATCCAGAGGAGGCTGGGTGCAGTGGCTCACGCCTGTAATCCCAGCACTTTGGGAGGCCGAGATGAGTGGATCACCTGAGGTTGGGAGTTCAAGACCAGCGTGTCCAACGTGGAGAAACCCTGTCTCTACTTTAAAATACAAAACTAGCTGGGTGTGGTGGCACATGCCTATAATCGCAGCTACTCGGCAGGCTGAGACGAGAGAATGGCTTGAACCCGGGAGGCGGAGGTCACAGTGAGTGGAGATCGCGCCACTGCACTCCAGCCGGGGCAACAAGAGCGAAACTCCATCAAAAAAAAAAAAAAAAAAGGAAGGAACAAACGAAGGAAGGAAGGAAGGAGGGAAGGAAGGAACGAAGGAAAGGAGATCCAGAAAGTCCCATAGGGATTTGGGATGAGAGACAGGGAAGGGAGGAGCCCTGCAGGGGCTTTACTGAGCAGGTAGCACTGTGGACAATGTGAACAACCAGGGCTCAGTTCTGCTAGCCCAGGCGTCCCCAAACTATGACCCGCTGGCCGCATGCGGCCCCCTGAGGCCATTTATCCAGCCCCCCGCCACACTTCAGGAAGGGGCACCTCTTTCATTGGTGGTCAGTGAGAGGAGCACAGTATGTGGCGGCCCTCCAACGGTCTGAGGGACAGTGAACTGGCCCCCTGTGTAAAAAGTTTGGGGGCGCCTGTACTAGAGATTCTGGGAGACTCTGAAGAACTCACATCTCAGAGTTGTCCCGACAGAGGGGTTTGTCTAAGTGAAATTCACCCAGAGGAAGAGCTGAGAGATGGAGAGAGGTTAGGTGCAGATGACGCGGCTCAAACCTAGCTATACCTAGATCAAGCCAGACCTGAAGGTTATTTATCTCTAACTGCTGAGCCAATAAATCACCTTTTCAGGCCGGGCATGGTGGCTCAAGCCTGTAATCCCAGCACTTTGGGAGGCCGAGGCAGGTGGATCACGAGGTCAAGAGATCGAGACCATCCTGGCCAACATGGTGAAACCCCGTCTCTACTAAAAATACAAAAAATCAGCTGGGCATGGTGGCACGTGCCTGTAATCCCAGCTACTCAGGAGGCTGAGGCAGGAGAATTGCCTGAACCCAGGAGGCGGATGATGCGGTGAGCCGAGATCACGCCATTGCACGCCAGCCTGGGTCACAAGAGCGAAACTCCGTCTCAAAAAAAATCACCTTTTCTCCCCTAATCCACCTTGACCTGCAGTTCCTGCCACTTGCCACCCACACGGGAGCTGTCACAGACATAGAAAGCCAGGGTCCCAGATCAGCTGCTCATTTCAGGGGAGGAGAGGGCTCACCTTTGGGTCTGGGAATACAGCAGGAGGTGAGGGTCACTGGGACCCCATCTACATGCAGCCCTCCATCCCAGCAGGTTGCCAGAAGCTCTCGAAGACTGCTGTAGGGTTGGCTGAGGCCAGCCAGAACGAAGGATCCTGTGGGGCTGCGCCGGATGAGGCAGCCCTTATAATCAGGACCGAGGGGGGTCTGCAGAGAAGAGTGAGCGTTCCCTGAGTGCGAGTGAGCAGCACCCTCCCTCCTTCTCTCCCTTCCTTCCTTTCTCTCTTTCCTTCCTCCCTCCTTCCCTCCCTTCCTTCCTTTCTATTTTCTCCCTCCCTCTCCCCTTTCTTTTCTTCTTTCTTTCATCTCTTTCTTTCCTTCTTTCTTTGACTCGCTCTGTTGCCCCAGGCTGGAGTGCAATGGTGCAATCTCTGCTCACTGCAATGTTCATCTCCCAGATTCAAGTGATTCTCCTGCCTCAGCCTCCCAAGTACCTGGGATCACAGGCCTGCACCACCACACCCAGCTAATATTTGTATTTGTAGTAGAGATGGGTTTCACCACGCTGGCCAGGATGGTCTTGAATTCCTGACCTCAGATGATGTACCCACCTTGGCCTTCCCAAAGTGCCGGGATTACAGGTATGAGCCACCATGCCCAGCCTCAGTCCCTCTTCTTAAAGCACCACAAACTCATTGCAGTCCCTAGACCTATGCATATGCTGTGCTCTTCACTGGGGGTGTCTTTTCCCTCCCATTCTTCAGGAACCAAATGCTGACTGATCTTTTAGATCTCAATTCAAACGTCACCTCCTCCAGGAAGCCCTTCACTACCCACCCTAGCAGTAGACAGACCTGAACGCAAACAGTGAGGAGGAAGCAGTCAAAGTCCTGGGGGCTGCGGCGGAGAACATAGGAGCCAGGAAGCGAGCCTCCGGTCTTAAGCTTGTTGATGGCAAAGTCCAGACTGTGGGGAAAGGTGACAGGGAAGGGGAAGGAGAGTCAGAGACAGGAGAAGACAGAGACCTGGGTTCAAATTTAGTACCTCTGTAGCCCTGGGATCTTTGCCAGGTGACACCCTCCCCCCACTTATCAAATCAGCCATAAGTCTTGGCCTCTTCCTGGGAGATTGTTTTTAAAAATAGAAACAGGGTCTTTCTTGGTTCCCCAGGCTGGAGTGCAATCCCAGCTCACTGCAGCCTCCAACTGCTGGGCTCAAGGGATCCTCCTGCTTCAGCCTCCAGAGTCGCTGGGACTACAGGCCAACCACCACACCCAGTTTTGTTTTTTTTTTCATTTTTTTTTTTTGTAGAGATGGGGTCTCTCTTGTTGCCGAGACTTGCCTCCAACTCCTGAGTTCAACAATCCTCCCGCCTTGACCCCTCAAAGCGCTGGGATTGCAGGCAGGCGCCACTATGCCCGCCCTTCCTGAGAGATTAAACAAGAGCCTGTAGGTGAAGGTGGGTGACTTGTCCCTCTCCAGGAAATGGCCCTGGGGTCTGAGAGAGAGTAGTGGTCGCCCTGCAGAGCAGAAGGAGACTCCAGCTTCACCGAGGCTGACTGTGCGGCGAGGAGAAGGGGAGGGGCCCTGCGCGCGGCCGCGGAGGTGGGAATGGAGGGCAGGTCCTTACGTGATGGGGCCATGGCACTGCTCGGCCACCTCCTCCAGCAGCCTCGGCGGGGCCACCTCCTTGCAGAAGAAGTGCTGGGAGTCCGTGGTCAGCCGGAAGTAGCCGTCCACCAGCGCCACAAAGGACAGGGCCTCGGGCAGCCCCGGGAACTCGGCCTCCTGTGAGGGACGAGCGTCGGAGCCCACTGCCACCTGAGGGTGCCGGTCCCGCCCTCGGGGTAAGGCCGGAGGGGAGGGGAGCCTGCACCCACCAAAATCTGATTGTCTGTCCTGGTGACAGTCACCAGACGGTGCTCCCCGGCCGGCCCAGCGCGCGGGGCCTGCTTGATGCTAATGTCTACGATTTCTGGAAAGTCGCAGAAGGGCTGGAGGTCCTGGGAAGGAGGGAAGGATAGAGGTGGGGACCCTGCTGTACCCCACCAACCCACGCCCACGAGCTGGAACACCCAGCCACTCCATCTCCTCTACCCCTTTCCCGCTCAACCCGGCCAAGCCCCGCCCCCTCCTGTCAACCCCACCCCTCTTGACCCCTCCCTCGCCCGTCCTCCAACGTCTCCCACCCACCCCCTGCCAATCCCCGCCTCCTTCTCTCTGCCAGTGCCCGGGTCCTCGATCTCCGCCCCGCTTCGCAGCCTCCCAGCTCTCGGAGCCTCACTCCCTGGTTCCCGCGCCCACCCACCCACTCCCCTCCTCAGCCCCTCCCATTTTCATCCCTCGTTGCTCAGCCCCACCCTTCACTCGCTGGCCCCTCCCACTACCGTAGTCTCCTCCCTTCTTAAGCCCCGCCCCTCCTTAAGCCTCGCCCACTTCCTCGACGCTTTCGCTTTGGCGCCGCCCACTCTGCGGCCCCTACCTAGCCCCGCCCCCATTGGCCCCGCCCAGCGGGGGTCCTCCCTCACCTCCTGCACTCCAGGGCTCCAGGCGAGGCCGCGGTCACCTGTCACGCGGAGCAGCCCCAGCCCGTCCTGGCCATCAGGGGCCCCGGGGAGGCCCACGTGGAAGGTCTCGGCGGCCCCGGCCGGATTCAGTCGCTCCAGGTCCATGATGTACTTGGCCATGAGCGACTGCCGGTCGGCCTGGCAGGAGGCCACGCGGCGCAGGGCCCTGCGCACGGTCCTCCGAATACGCCTCCGTGTCACGAAGCTCAGGCCCTGGATCAGGTCGCGCAGGCTGGGGGGTAGGCAGGCCTTGTAGCTGCGGAGGTTGGAAGGGAGGGAGCCGGCCCTTAGTGTGGGGAGGGGTCCCCGCGGGGACACACACAAACCCAGGCTTTAGCCCAGGGGCTGGGGTGTGGCCCCAGGTGGGGTACGAGGCACATAGGGACTCTCGTTCAGGGGCAGGTATGGGGACTGGACCTCAGAATAGGGGAGGGCCACTGGCACCCACAGGTCGGACAGGGACCCCACACGCCTTTTAGCTGGGGAAGGTCAGGTGTCTGTCCAGCTGGAGCCTGGGGGAGGGGAGGGCTGGGTTCATGGGAGGCCCTGGGTCATAGGAACACCCTGAAAGATTGCAGGGGAGCTGCATGGTGGGAGCCTGGCACCGGATGGAGCCCACGTTGCGCACTCCCAAGCAGAGGCGGTCCCCACAGCCTGGTGGCTCTCACCTGACAGTCTTCAGCAGTTCTCCTGGCCGCTGGGCCTGCTCTCTCGCCATCCGGGCCAGGTCCAGCACGGCCAGGCTGAGACACTCACCCTGCTCCTTGAGGCTGAGGCCCACAGGGAGGCGTCCATTCACTAGGTCACTGCGGTGCTGGGGGCACCCCACAGGGAGCATTAGCTGAGGCCACCCAGCTTCAAGCCCTGATGTTAACCTGCAGAACCCCCAATCCTGGGCAGACCCGCACCCCTGGACTGCCACAGGGAGGGTCAGATGAGGTCCAACACGATTGCAAGCCAGCCCTGACGTTGCCCCTTGGACGCCCAACCCCCTGGGCCAAACCCCAGGCAGAGCCCCACCTGGGCAAAGAGGTACTCCAGGACTGGCAGGTCAAGGACGGCGCTGGCCAAATCCTTTCGCAGCCCAAAGCGGTGGCACTTCTCCAGCCCACACCAATTGGGGAAGTAAAAGCTGTGAGAGGGGGAAAGAACCCTTCGCTGAAAGTGAAACCTAGCTTCAGTAGGAGTGACGGTGTGGTGGAGGCGGTGGGGGGCAGATTCTACAGAGGCCTCACAGAGCCCAGTTTGTACCTTTAACTTGCTGTGTGTGTGACCTTGGGCAAGTGACCCACCGTCTCTGGTCTGTTTCCTCATCTGAGAAATGGGTAGTGATCATGTCCCCTCCCTGGGATGGAGGTGTAGGCACCTCGAAATGCAAGGAGATAACATTGTACAATCCCTGGGGTTTGGGGGCATGCTTCCTACCGAATCCTGTAGCACAGGACATGGGTGGTGGCATCCTCCACGGAGAAGATGTGGCTTGGGGGGAACCAGCAGGACAGGTCCTCAGTGGCCAGAGCAAAGAGGGAGTGGTACACAGGCAGGATGCCTATAGGAGGCGGTTCCATCAGCACCCTCCTGAGTCACCTCACCCATGCCCTGCAGGAGTGCCAGGCTCATACCCAACCGTCCAGATCCCTTCCATACCACAAGGGATGACCAGCTGTCCCCTTCATGTGCAGGTCACACTTTTCAGTTTTTGCACAGACCATTCCCTCTGCCTCAAAGGCCCACCCTTCACACCCTTCTCCATTGCCAAATTCCTACTCATCCCTCAAAGCCCCAGCTCCAATGCTGATTTCTGTAGGCATCTATTCCAGCTCCCAATCTTGGTTTCACACAGCCTTATCCTTCCCTCTGGCCGGATCTTCTAGGGATGCACTCACCACTGGCCTTGGCAGCCTGCACACAGAGGTCCTCAGCCAAGTGGTCCCCATAGGAGAAAGATAGGCGCTGGGGGGGGCCTGGGCCCCTAGCGGGCAGCAGCACATGCAGGGCACCAGCTTCCGTGGACAAGAGGCTGCAGGAACGCTGCGGGATCAGAGGCATCTCTTCGCTTGGAGGTGCCATGAGTGCAGCTTGCCTGGGACACAGAGAGGCAGCCCCTCAGTCCTGGCCAGAGGGCACTGGACTTATGGAATAAGGGGAGCATGGAAAGGCATGCTGGAGGCCGGGCGCGGTGGCTCATGCCTGTAATCACGGCATTTGGGAGACCGAGGTGGGGGGCGGGGTGGGGATCATGAGGTCAGGAGTTTGAGACCAGCCTTGCCAACATGGCGAAACCCTGTCTCTAAAAAGTACAAAACTTAGCTGGGTGTGGTGGTGCGTCCCTGTAATCCCAGCAACTTGGGAGGCTGAGGCAGGAGAATCACTTGAACATAGGAGGCAGAGGTTGCAGTGAGCCGAGATAGCGCCACTGCACTCCAGCCTGGACAACAGAGTGAGACTCCATCTTAAAAAAAAAAAAAAAAAAAAAAAAAAAAAAAAAAAGGGCCGGGCACGGTGGCTCAAGCCTGTAATCCCAGCACTTTGGGAGGCCAAGGCGGGTAGATCACAAGGTCGAGAGATCGAGACCATCCTGGTCAACATGGTGAAACCCCGTCTCTACTAAAAATACAAAAAGTTAGCTGGGCATGGTGGTGCGTGCCTGTAATCCCAGCTACTCAGGAGGCTGAGGCAGGAGAATTGCCTGAACCCAGGAGGCGGAGGTTGCGGTGAGCCGAGATCGCGCCATTGCACTCCAGCCTGGCTAACAAGAGCGAAACTCCGTCTCAAAAAAAAAAAAAAAAAAAAAAAAAAAAAAAAAAAAAAAAAAGAGGCCAGGCGTGGTGTCTGACGCCTGTCATCCCAGCACTTTGGGAGGCCGAGGTGGGTGGATCTCGAGGTCGAGAGATCGAGACCATCCTTGTCAACATGGTGAAACCCGTCTCTACTAAAAATACAAAAAATTAGCTGGGCATGGTGGCGCGTGCCTGTAATCCCAGCTACTCAGGAGGCTGAGGCAGGAGAATTGCCTGAACCCAGGAGGTGGAGGTTGCAGTGAGCCGAGATTGCGCCATTGCACTCCAGCCTGGGTAACAAGAGTGAAACTCCGTCTCAAGAGAGAGAGAGAGAGAGAGAGAGAGAGAGAGAGAGAGAGAGAGAGAGAGAGAGAAAGCCTTCTTGAGATGAGCCAAGGAGGAAACTGGCCACCTGCTTCCCAGCCCCCAATACCTCCCACCCTCTTGCTCACTTGCCCTGAGAAACCTCAGCGCTCAGGGAAAAGGGTGGGGCTTCAAGGGCCCTGAAAAGAATCGGGGAGAAAAAACAGGTCACTCAAATTGACCTGAATGAAGAAGATCCGAGAAAATGTTGGGGAAAAACCAAAAACCCAAAAACCTGCATCCCAGCAGGCACAGTGGCTCACGCCTGCATCCCATCACTTTGGGAGGCCAAGGAGGAAGGAGAGCTTGAGACCAGGAGTTTGATTTTTGTTTTTTTCAGACATAGTCTTGCTCTGTCACCCAGGCTGGAGTACAGTGGTGCAATCTCAGCTCACTGCAACCTCCGCCTCCCAGGTTCAAGAGATTCTCCTGCCTCAGCCTCCCCAGTAGCTGGGGCATTCCAGGTGTGTGCCACCACGCCCAGCTAATTTTTTTGTATTTTTAGTAGAGATAGGGTTTCATTATGTTGGCCAGGCTGGTCTTGAACTCCTGGCTTCAAGTGATCTGCCTCAGCCTCCCAAAATGCTGGATTACAGGCGTGAGCCACATCACCTGGCTGAGACCAGGAGTTTGAAGCCAGACTGGGCAAGATAGTGGGAGCTCCTCTCAAAAAGAAAAAAAGCCTTGTAATCCCAGCACTTTGAGAGGCCGAGATGGGTGGATCAGTAAGGCTTGGAATCTGAGACCTAATTTAGCAGGGCATGGTGGTATACCCCTATAGTTCCAGCTACTTGGGAGGCTGAGGTGGGACGATGCCTTCAGCCCTGGAGGTTGAGGCTACATCAAGCTATGATCACACTACTGCACTCCAGCCTGGGCAACAGAGCAAGACTATCTCTCTCTCTTAAAAAAAAGAAAATACAAATACAAATACAGGCCGGGCGCGGTGGCTCAAGCCTGTAATCCCAGCACTTTGGGAGGCCGAGGCGGGTGGATCACGAGGTCGAGAGATCGAGACCATCCTGGTCAACATGGTGAAACCCCGTCTCTACTAAAAATACAAAAAATTAGCTGGGCATGGTGGCGTGTGCCTGTAATCCCAGCTACTCAGGAGGCTGAGGCAGGAGAATTGCCTGAACCCGGGAGACGGAGGTTGCGGTGAGCCGATATTGCGCCATTGCACTCCAGCCTGGGTAACAAGAGCGAAACTCCGTATCAAAAAAAAAAAAAAAAAAAAAAAAAATACAAAATACAAAACCATGTTCCAAAATAATACCCTGGGGCTGTGGTGGGGCGGCATTAATGAGGTTTTTGGTTTTGGTTTTGGGATGGAGTCTGGCTCTGTCCCCAGGCTGGAGTGCAGTGGCGCAATCGCAGGTCACTCCGCCTCCTGGGTTCAAGCGATTCTCCTGCCTCAGCCTTCCAAGTAGCTGGGATCACAGGGGGCACCCGCCGCCACACCCAGCTAATTTTTGTATTTTTAGTAGAGACGGGGTTTCACCGTGTTGACTAGGCTGCTCTGGAACTTCTGATCTCAGGTGATCCACCCGCCTTGGCCTCCCAAAGTGTTGGGATTACAGGCTTGAGAAAACACGTGGGGCCAAATGAGGTTTAAGACACTCAGAAGACTAGGACCCCTAGGACTCAGCTTTCATAGCTGTGAAATGGGCTGACTCCCCAGCAGCCTCAGTGAGGCCGTTTGCTCAGCCCAATCCAGGCCTAAAGGGTCAACTCAATTAATCTGCATTAATTCGTACACTTCCTGATGATGTGCTGGGAAGCAATCAACAAATGCCTGTTAAACCCAACAGGAAGGGCAATTGGCACAGTGGTGTGTGGTGGTGGTTACCGTGGGAAGGGAAGTCTTGCAGGGGAAAGAACCTTACGGCCGGGCGCGGCGGCTCACGCCTGTAATCCCAGCACTTTGGGAGGCTGAGGCGGGCGGATCACGAGGTCGGGAGATGGAGACCATCCTGGCCAACATGGTGAAACCCCGTCTCTACTAAAAATGCAAAAAAATTAGCTGAGCATGGTGGCGCGTGCCTGTGATCCAAGCTACTCTGGAGGCTGAGGCAGGAGAATCACTTGAACCCAGGAGGCGCAGACTGCAGTGGGCCGAGATCGCACCACTGCACTACAGCCTGGGCGACAGAGAGAGAGACTCTGTCTCAGGAAAAAAAAAAAAAAAAAAAAAAAAAAAAAAAAAAAATCCTTACCAAAGGGACACTTTGATGTCACCGATGTCCATACAAAGAATGAGCACATTCTTAGTCCCAGGAACCTTGGAGGAGCCCCATGTCTCCCAGAGACAAATCCTATACTGATTCTTTTTTTTTTTTTTTTTTTTTTTTTTTTGAGACGGAGTTTCGCTCTTGTTACCCAGGCTGGAGTGCAATGGCACGATCTCGGCTCACCGCAACCTCCGCCTCCTGGGTTCAGGCAATTCTGCCTCAGCCTCCTGAGTAGCTGGGATTACAGGCACGTGCCACCATGCCCAGCTAATTTTTTGTATTTTTAGTAGAGACAGGGTTTCACCGTGTTGACCAGGATGGTCTCGATCTCTCGACCTCGTGATCCACCCGCCTCGGCCTCCCAAAGTGCTGGGATTACAGGCGTGAGCCACTGCACCTGGCTTATCCTATACTGATTCTAACGGCAGAGGCTGTGATGCCTCATTTTGCCCTTTATAGAAATAAAATCACGTAGCGTGTCCTCTTTCTTATCCTCGACATCAGCCAATCAAGTGTTTTTGTTGTTGTTGTTGTTGCTACTTGTTTTTGTTTGTTTGTTTGGACAGATTCTCCCCCTGTTGCCCAGGCTGGAGTGCAGTGGCGCAATCTCAGCTCACTGCAACCTTCACCTCCCAAGTTCAAGTGATTCTCCTGCCTCAGCCTCCCAAGTAGCTGGGATTTCAGGCACCTGCCACCACCATGCCTGGCTAATTTTTGTTTTAGTAGAGGTGGTGTTTCACCATGTTGGCCAGGCTGATCTCAAACTCCTGACCTCAAGCGATACGCTCGCTGGCCTCAGCCTCCCAAAGTGCTGGGATTACAGGTGTGAGCCACTGTGCCCAGCCTCAATCAAGTTTAAAATAAAGCTTCGTTGGCAGTGGCACCCCAACGCAATCCCAGCCACTTGGTGGGCTGAGGCAGGAGGATAGCTTGAGGTCAGGGGTTAGAGACCAGCCCGGACAATGGAGACCCCTTTCTCCAAAAAACATTTTTAAACAAAATGTTGTTTTTTAATATTGAAAGAAAAATAAAGGAAAAGTCAGAGGTGATGTTTGGGCCCAGAATTCTGAAAAATGTTTGTAGAAACGGGGTCTGGCTCTGTTGCCCAGGCTGGTCTTGAACTCCCGGCCTCAAGCTACCCTCCCGCCTCAGCTTCCCCTTTTTATAGTACCCCACATTCTGCATCCTGGCATGGTGGGACACCCTGTGTCTGAACAAGGAAGGCTTGGAGGGCCTGGGCTGGGAGCCCCGCCCCACAGTCCCCCCCACAACTCCGACCCCCACCCCCACCGAGCAGCCCGTGGCGCATGCGCAGTGACTCCTCCGCGTCCGCAAGGCAGGCAACTCGCGGACCTCGGTGGAAACTGAGGAGGGAGCGCCTGGGGGTTGCGAGTCTCCGCTCCTGTCTGCCTGGCAGCTTTCCTCCGAGGCCTGGAAGGGCGAGCTCGCCTTTGCCCTGGCAGCACCCTGCGCCAGCCCCGCCAGCCCCAGCCACCACCGTCCTCCCCCAGGGTCCGGGCAGAGCCCGGAGGCATCGCCAGCTCTTACCCGGCAGGCAGCGATGGGGCGCTCAGAGGGAGGGCAGAGCCGGGAGGCAGCGAGAGGAAAGTCCCACTCGGCTCCTTCCTGTGTGGGCCCCTTGGTTTCCTGAGCCACTGTCATTTACCGAAAGTAAGGGCCCTGTGGGAGACGGGGGCGGGGAGGCAGCCGAGGAGGGGTAGAAAGTTCCGGAAGCTTCTGCGACAGCCGCCCGGCTCAGACAGGCTGCTGGAGACCCCTGACCCGAGGGAACTGATGATAGCACAGAGAAGGGTCAGGGTCACACGGGGGCGGGGGGCTCAGCCCACTCCAGACCCACCTGTGAAGTGGGGCCCTAGCCCGGCCCTAGCCTGGCCTCAGTTTTCCCATCTGTAGCATGTGTGAGTCGGGCACCCATTGGAACTAATTTTGCACCCAGGGAAGGAAACCGGGCTGGATTTGCCCAGGAGGGAGGCAGGGAAGTAGTTCCAGAGGAAGGTCGAGTTCCTCTTTGAGGTATTTCTTCCTTAAGACTCAGGGAGACGATGGGTGCAGTGGCTCATGCCTGGTATCCCAGCACTTTGGGAGGCTGGGAAGGCTAAGGTGGGCGAATCACTTGAGGTCAAGAGTTCGAGAGCAACCTGACCAACGTGGCGAAACTCTGTCTCTACTACAAATACAAAACTTAGCCGGGCATGGTGGCACATGCTTATAATTGCAGCACTTTGGGAGGCCGAGGCAGGCGGATCACTTGAAGTCAGGAGTTCGAGACCAGCCTGGCCAACATGGTGAAACCTCATCTTTACTAAAAATAGGAAAATTAGGCAGTGGTGGTGATGCCTGTAATCCCAGCTACTCAGGAGGCTGAGGCAGGAGGACTGTAATCCCAGCTACCTGGCAGGTGAAGGTTGCAGTGGGTCGAGATCACACCACTGCCCTCCAGCCTGGGAGACAGAGCAAGACTCTGTCTCAAATAAATAAATAAATAAATAAATAAAAGGAAGAGGCAGAGGGTCCAGGCAGCATTCAAAACCTGGGCCAGTGTTCTTAGCTCCACCTGGAGGTAGAGCTTCAGGAATAGATTGAAGAACTCATGACCAGGTGCAGTGGCTCACATCTTAATCCCAGGACTTTGGGAGGCCCAGGTGGGAAGATTCCTTGAGCCCAGGAGTTCGAGACCAGCCTGGCCAGCATGGTGAAACAGCATCTCTACTAACAGTATAAAAATTAGCTGGGCATGGTGGCACATGTCTGTAGTCCCAGCTACTCAGGAGGCTGAGGTGGGAGAATCACTGGAACCCAGGAGGCGGAGGTTGCAGTGAGCTGAGATCGTGCCACTGCACTCCAGTCAGCAATAGAGTGAGACTCTGTCTCAAAAACGAAAACAAAAACTAAATTTAAAAAAATAAATACGCCAGGAGGCGGAGGTTGCGGTGAGCCGAGATCATGCCATTGCACTCCAGCCTGGGTAACAAGAGCGAAACTCCGTCTCAAAATAAAATAAAATAAAATAAAATAAATACGGAATACATTTAAGAAGTTGTGGCCAGCCACAGTGGCTCACACCTGTAATCCCAGCACTTTGGGAGGTTGAGGCAGGAGGATGGCTTGAGCCCAGCTGTTCGAGACCAGCCTGGGCAACATGGTGAAACCCCATCTCTACAAAAAATATAGTAATAAGAAAAAGAAGAAGCTGGGTGTGGTGGCATGTGCCTGCAGTCCCAGCTACTGGGGAGGCTGAGGTAGGAGGATCACCTGAGCCCGGGAAGTTGAGGCTGCAGTGAGCCATGGTCATGCCACTGCACTCCAGCCTAGGGCAAAAGGAGTGAGACCACGTCTCAAAAAAAAGTCATCTTCATCTCTGTAACTCAGTCACAAATCTTAGCACAAAAATGGTTTGGGTAAGTATTTTGTTGACTTTAACTGTTGAGTCACCCAGAGATACTTCTTGGGCACAGCCTTCGTACAGGGAATCCAGGACAAAGCAAACCCAGTCCCTGCCCAGGGGAGCTGACAGTCCAGTAGGGGAGATGGCAATAAACAAACTATTGCCCAATAATTATGTCCGTTGCCGCTGGAACCAGGCTGCTAAGAGAGAAGACTAAGTCTGGGAGGGCTTCCCAGAGGAGGTGGCTTTGATACTGAAATCCAGCAACAAATGGGACTAGCCAGAGAGTGACCTGAGTGTGTGGGAGTGTGGGGAGTTCTGGCAACGGGAAAAGCCCAGGCAAAGGTCAGGAAACTGCATGAATTCAGTGTTCCTGAGAAGAGCAGGGTGTCAGGGACACAGGGAGCTGAGACTCATTTGATGGCACGGGTGGGATCTCGTGCGTCAAGGGAAAGATATAGATTGTGTCCTCAGCTCAGTGGAGCCACAGCTGACGTGCAGCAGGAAGTGCCAAGCAGAGGCTCAGCTGTATATTTTTCTCACACTTCCTGGTGGCTTCAGCAGACAGTAATGGAAACTTATGGTCCCATCCCTGGCCCAAGACTGAAGCCTCCGTTCTCTGGGAGATACAGTGAGTTTCTGCGTCTCTGCTTCCTCTAGCGTGATGGTTTCTGCAATGTTTTGAGAATGAGTAAGAAGATATTGGGGTGAGGCCCAGAGTGGTACCTTCAGCCCCAGAGAAGGACATGTGATAGGAAGTCGGGGCCAGGCGTGGCGGCTCATGCCTGTGATCCCGGCACTTTGAGAAGCCGAGTCAAGCAGATCAGATCGCCTGAGGTCAGGAGTTCGAGATCAGCCTGGCAAACATGGTGAAACCCCGTCTCTTTTAAAGATACAAAAATCGGCTGCGTGTGGTGGCAGGCACCTGTAGTCCCAGCTACTTGGGAGGCTGAGGCAGGAGAATCGCTTGAACCCAGGAGGCAGAGATTGCAGTGGGTTGAGATCGCACCATTGCACTCCAGCCTGGGCGATAGAGTGAGACTCTGTCTCAAAAAATAAATAAACAAATTTTTTTTTAAAAAAGGAAGTTCTGACAGAGAGGGTGCCGCTTTCCTGGGCTCACAGTGGGGGCATCAATACAATATAAACAAACAGCTGGGTGCGGTGGCTCACGCCTGTAATCCCAGCACTTGGGGAGGCCGAGGCCAGAGGATCACGAGGTCAGGAGATTGAGGCCATCCTGGTTAACACAGTGAAACCCCATCTCTACTAAAAATACAGAAAAAAAAAAAATAGTTGGGCGTGGTGGCAGCTACCTATAATCCCAGCTACTTGGGAGGCTGAGGCAAGAGAATTGTTTGAACCCAGGAGGCAGAGGTTGCAGTGAGCCAAGATTGTATCACTGCACTCCAGCCTGGGTGACAGACTGAGACTCTGTCTCAAAAAAAAAGGTCAGGAGACAGAACCCAGAACTTGCCAAAGAAAACTGGGGCGTGCCAGTGACGTAAACACACATTTTTCTGCTGACACGAAGTCCATAAACACAGTGAAAGAATAGAATCAAATCAAAACGTAACTGGAAACAAACTTCAATTCATGGATAAAATATCCTCATTATATAAGTAACATCCAGAAAGCAGCAAGAAAATGCCAACCACGTAGGCGGATATGAATCCAGAAGTCAAAGAAAATGAAGGGCCAACAGCTCTTAAACTCAAAAAATGGTCCCGAGCTTCATGTGCCAAATGAAAATTAGGAGTGCAGTGAAGCAGGCACTCGTGGTGGCTCACACCTGTAATCCCAGCACTTTGAGAGACCAAGGCGAGCAGATGACCTGAGGTCAGGAGTTCGAGGCCAGCCTGGCCAACATGGTGAAAACCCATCCCTACTAAAAAATACAAAAGTTAGCCAGGTGTGGGGGCATGCGCCTGTAATTGCAGCTACGTGGCGGACTGAGGCAGCAGAATTGCTTGAACCTGGGAGGCAGAGGTTGAAGTGAGCCAAGATCGTGCTACTGCACTCCAGAGGGTGACAGAGCAAGACTCTGTCTCAAAAAATAAATAAATAAAAATTTGAAAAAGTTAGCCAAGTGTGGTGGCGGGCACCTGTCATTCCAGCTACTCGGGAGGCTGAGACAGAAGAATCGCTTGAACCCAGGAGGTGGAGGTTGTAGTGAGGTGAGATCACGATACTGATACTGCCCTCCAGCCTAGGCGACAGAGAGAGACTCCAGCTCAAAAAAAAAAAAAAAAAAAGAAGGTGGCGGCCAGGGACCTGGGGTCTGGAGTGCATACAAGTGGGTGGCTTTGCAGTGTTTAGAGGGCCTAGGGTCAGAAATCTTGGCAGATTTGGGCGTCTTGAATGCAGCCCTGGGAAGGCGCTGTAGCCAGTAACTGAGATTAGGGAGGCCATGGGAAGGAGATGGAGCTGTGGCTTTGCCCAGGGTCCTGAATGAACAAACTAGCACCTTCAAAGTCCCTGGGGAAAAGACAACAGGGAAGACGGGGTGACCTTGGGCTGCTTTGCCAACCAGGAACTCCTCGGCTGGGCCCCACCGAGTGGTGATGACAGGCAGAGGGGTGGCCCGATGCCAGCCTGCCCAGGTCAGATGCCTGCACGGCCCGAGGTGTAGGCAGAGGAATCCTGCCGGGCCAGCTGTCACTAGGAAACGGGGGACACGTCATCACTCAGGCACCAACAAAATGTAAAAGAAAGAAAAATAAAAATAATAAAGCTGATTATCACTATTATTTTGGAGAAGGAGTCTCAATCTGCTGCCCAGGTTGGAGTGCAAAGGCTCCATCTCGGCTCACTGCACTCTCCGCCTCCCAGATTCAAGCAATTCTCCTGCCTCAGCCTCCCAAGTAGCTGGGATTACAGGCACGCGCCACCATGCCTGGCTAATTTTTGTATTTTTAGTAGAGACGGGGTTTCATCATATTGATCAGGCTGGTCTTGAACTCCTGACCTCAGGTGATCTACCCACCTCAGCCTCCCAAAATGCTGGGATTACAGGCTTGAGCCACCGCGCCTGACCTATTTTTGTTGTTGTTATTGTTTGTTTTATTTATTTATTTATTTATTTATTTATTTTTTATTTTTATTTTTTTTTTGAGACGGAGTTTCGCTCTTGTTACCCAGGCCGGAGTGCAATGGCGCGATCTCGGCTCACCGCAACCTCCGCCTCCTGGGTTCAGGCAATTCTCCTGCCTCAGCCTCCTGAGTAGCTGGTATTACAGGCACGCACCACCATGCCCAGCTAGTTTTTTTTTTTTTTGTATTTTTAGTAGAGACGGGGTTTCACCATGTTGACCAGGATGGTCTCGATCTCTTGACCTCGTGATCCACCCACCTCGGCCTCCCAAAGTGCTGGGATTACAGGCATGAGCCACCGCGCCCGGCTATTGTTTGTTTTAATTAGGACAGCCTCACGCTGTCGCCCAGGCTGGAATGCAGCAGCATGATCTCGGCTCACTGCAATGTCCACCTCCCGTGTTCAAGTGATTGTCCTGCCTCAGCCTCCTGAATAGCTGGGATTACAGGTGTGTGTCACCGAACCCAGCTAATTTTTGTATTTGTAGTAGAGATGGGGTTTCACAGTGTTGACCAGGCTGGTCTCAAACTCCTGACCTCAAGTGATCCACCCATCTCAGCCTCCCAAAGTGATGGGATTACAGGCATGAGCCACCGCGCCCAGCCAAAAATAAAAATGATAAAGCTTTGAAGCAAACAGTGAGCAAATCACAACCCGTGCTCTTCCGCACCCCAGCGTGCCCCTCCCTCCGCTCCATCCCAGGCCTTGGAGACAGAAGCACCAGGCTTCAAGGCCAGGACTAGGGTTCAGGGATCTCCCCCTCCTCTCCTTCCTCCTCCCCTAAATTCCTTTTCCTGCCCGTCTCCTGTTGCCCCATGATCCAATTTGTGCTCCAGGAGGCACTCTGCCCTTTCCAGATCTCTTTCCACCCACTTGTTGCCTTGCAGCACTTTGGGGAAACTGAGGCCAGAGTGGTGCGTTCCGGCACAGAGGGAGAGACAGGGTCTCAACCTCCCCAGTACAAATAATCATACGCCATTTAAATCTCACAACAACCATATAAGCTGGCGACTATTACCTCATTTTGTGGATGGGGAAACTGAGGCCCGGAGCGGCAACGCGGCGGGTGAACCATTGGTGGGATTTGAATCTGGTTTTGGGTGGGGTTCTGCTGCCACCTGGTGGACACTCGGGGCAGCGCGGTTGGGATAGAGTCGCCTTTCACCTGATGTCCAGCCCGGAAGACCCCAGCCAGAGAAGGACTGACCTGCTCCCGGGGCCTTCCTGTCACACACTCCACCCGTCAATTTTCTGAATTTTCACAATCTAAGTGTCCACCAAGAAGGGACTGGGTAACTCACCACCTGTGTTATCGTTGGGCTAAAGATTTTGGAGCAAAAATTAATTTGCCTACCTTTTAAGAGAATTTTTTTTTTTTTTTTTGAGACAAAGTCTTGCTCTGTTGCCCAGGCTGGAGTGCAGTGGCATGATCTTGGCTCACTGCAACCTCTGCCTCCCAGGCTCAAGCAATTTTCATGCCTCAGCCTGGAGTAGCTGGGACTACAGGCGCCTGCCACCACACTCAGCTACATTTTGTATTTTTCAGTAGAAGCGGGGTTTCACCGTGTTGGCCAGGCTGGTCTCGAACTCCCGATCTCAGGTGATCTATCCACCTCGGCCTCCCAAAGTGTCGGGATTACAGGCGTGAGCCACCACATCTGGCCAAAAGAAATTCTTTAAGCAAGTGACCCTAGACATTTATTCCAATTCCAATCTACATGAAAATCTGAAGAACACATATAAAGGTACAGCATATAACTTTAAAAGGTTGCATAAAGCCAGATGCTTTGGCTCATACCTGTAATCCCAACACTTTGGGAGGCTGAGGTGGGCAGATCAACTGAACCCAGGAGTTCAAGATCAGCCTGGCCAACATAGAGAGACCCTGTCTCCACAAAGTACACAAAATTTAGCTAGGCTTTGTGGCATGCACTTGTAGTCCTAGCTACTCGGGAGTCTGAGGTGGTAGGATCTCTTGAGCCTTGGGAGTTTGAGGCTGCAGTAAACAGAGATCTCACCACTGCACTACAGCCTGGGCGACAGAGTGAGATCCTGTATCAAAAAATAAATAAAGCGGCCGGGCGCGGTGGCTCACGCCTGAAATCCCAGCACTTTGGGAGGCCGAGGCGGGTGGATCACGAAGTCAAGAGATCGAGACCATCCTGGTCAACGGTGAAACCTCGTCTCTACTAAAAATACAAAAACTAGCCGGGCGCGGTGGCTCAAGCCTGTAATCCCAGCACTTTGGGAGGCTGAGGCAGGTGGATCATGAGGTCAAGAGATCGAGACCATCCTGGTCAACATGGTGAAACCCCGTCTCTACTAAAAATACAAAAAATTAGCTGGGCATGGTGGCGCGTGCCTGTAATCCCAGCTACTCAGGAGGCTGAGGCAGGAGAATTGCCTGAACCCAGGAGGCGGAGGTTGCGGTGAGCTGAGATCGCGCCATTGCCCTCCAGCCTGGGCAAGAGAGCCAGACAGTCTCAAAAAAAAAAAAAAAATACAAAAACTTAGCCGGGCATGGTGGCACGTGCCTGTAATCCCAGCTACTCAGGAGGCTGAGGCAGGAGAATTGCCTGAACCCAGGAGGCGGAGGTTGCGGTGAGCCGAGATCGCGCCATTGCACTCCAGCCTGGGTAACAAGAGCGAAACTCCGTCTCGAAAAAATAATAATAATAATAATAAATAAATAAATAAAATTGGCCAGCCATCGCAGCTCATGCCTGTAATCCCAGCACAGTGGGAGGCCAAGATGGGCAGACCACTTGAGGTCTGGAGTTCAAGACCAGCCATGGCCAACATGGTGAAACCCTATATCTACTAAAAATAAAAAAAAATTAGCCAGGCATGGTGGTACACACCTGTAATCCCAGCTACTTGGGAGGCTGAGGCAGGAGAATCATTTGAACCTGGGAGGCAGAGGTTGCAGTCAGCCAAGATCGCACCACTGCACTCCAGCCTGGGTGACATAGCGAGACCCTGTCTCAAAATAAATAAATAAAACTAAAATATAGCATAAATGCAAATTTCTTCTCTTTTTTTCTCTTAACAGATTTAAAAAGCAATTGTATAAAACTATATATTAGCCTGGCCCAGTGCCTCACACCTGTAATCCCAGCACTTTGGGAGGCCGAGGTGGGTGGATCACCTGAGGTCTAGAGTTCAAGACCAGCCTGACCAACATGGTGAAACCCTGTCTCTACTAAGAACACAAAATAATATCTGGGAGTGGCGGTGGGCACCTGTAATCTCAGCTACTTGGGAGACTGAGGTGGGAGAATCTCTTGAACCTGGGAGGTGGAGATTGCTATGAACTGAGATCATGCCACTGCACTCCAGCCTGGGTGACGGAGCAAGACTCCATCTCGAAAACAAAAAACCGGGCAGGTGCGGTGGCTCACACCTGTCATCCCAGAACTTTGGGAGGTTGAAGCAGGTGGATCACCTGAGGTCAGGAGTCCAGACCAGCCTGGCCAACATAGTGAAACCCCGTCTCAACTAAAAATACAAAAAATTAGCCGGGCGTGGTGGTGCGTGCCTGTAGTTCCAGCTACTCGGGAGGCTCAGGCAGGAGAATCGCTTGAACCTGGAAGGTGGAAGTTGCAGAGCGAGACTCCATTCTCAAAAAAATAAAATAAAATAAAACTATATATTAATATATTAATTGTATTGTTGGGTCTGTAACATAGAGAAATGTAATATATTTCACATTAACAGCACAGAGGAGGTGAGCCAGGCTGTGTTGGAGTAAGAAAATCACACCTGGTAGTAACTTGAACCCACAAAACCAGATTAAGGGAAACAGAAATGCAAAATAAGAACATGAAAATAAAAATGCACCGGGCGCGGTGGCTCAAACCTGTAATCCCAGCACTTTGGGAGGCCAAGGCGGGTGGATCATGAGGTCAAGAGATCGAGACCATCGTGGTCAACATAGTGAAACCCCGTCTCTACTAAAAAATACAAAAAATTAGCTGGGCGTGGTGGCGCGTGCCTGTAATCCCAGCTACTCAGGAGGCTGAGGCAGGAGAATTGCCTGAACCCAGGAGGCGGAGGTTGCGGTGAGCCGAGATCGCGCCATTGCACTCCAGCCTGGGTAACAAGAGCGAAACTCCGTCTCAAAAAAAAACCGATATATATATAATAAGCCTTAGAACAACCACTAACTAAATAACTCCAAAAATGTAGGGAAAAAAGTAATTAAGGGAATTAAAATGTTATACTAGAAAATAGCTGCTTCATACAATAGAGAAACAACAGCCGAAAGACATGAGATGCGTAGGAAAGAGACTAAACTGGCAGATGCAATATCGTGAAGGTGACAGACGATACTCCTTGAACTGATCTACAGATACAACGCACTCACTATTTTTTTTTTTTTTTTTTTTGAGATGGAGTCTCCCTCCGTTACCCAGGCTGGAGTGCAGTGGTGCAATCTCAGTTCACTGCAACCTCCGCCTCCCGGGTTCAAGTGATTCTCCTGCCTCAGCCTCCTGAGTAAATGAGATTACAGGCACGCAAGACCATGCCCAGCTAATTTTTGTATTTTTCGTAGAGATGGGTTTGCACCATGTTGGCCAGGCTGGTCTCGAACTCCTGACCTCAAGTGATTGGCGGACACCAAATCTACAGGAATGTGTGTCTGCAAATGTACTAAAAACCATTGAATTGTACAATTTAACTGGGGGAACTGTACAGTAGGTGAATCATATCTCAATTCAGCTGGGGGTTTTTTGGTGTCTATTTTTTTTTGAGATGGAGTCTCATGGTGTGATCTCAGCTCACTGCAACCTCTTCCTCCCAGGTTCAAGCAATTCTTGTGCCTCAGCCTCCCTAGTAGCTGGGACTACAGGTGCACAGCACCATGACTGACTAACTTTGTATTTTTTGTAGAGATGGGGTTTCACTATGTTGGCCAGGCTGGTCTTGAACTCCTGACCTCAGGCGATCTGCCTCGACCTCTCAAACTTCTGGGATTACAAGAATGAGCCACTGTGCCCAGCCTTGTTTTATTTTTTGAGACAGGGTTTCCCCGTCTCAAAATGCCCAAGTGGGATTGCAATGGTGCAATGATGCCTCTCTGCAGCCTCCAACTTCCAGGCTCAAGTGATCCTCTTGCCTCAGTCTCCCCAGTAGCTGGGACCACAAGCTCGTGACCACGCCCAGCTTTTTTTTTTTTTTTTTTTAGACAGGGTCTCACTTTGTTGCCCAGGCTTGTCTTGAGCAGAGTCTTACTCTGTTGCCCAGGCTGGAGTGCAATGGTGCGATCTTGGCTCACTGCATCTCTGCAGCCTCTAGCTCCTGGGTTCAAACGATTCTCATGCTTCAACCTCCCGCCTCTTTCCTCTTGATTTTACTCCATAGCCTTGTCATCAGGGAGTTGTTTGCGGCTGCTTCTTTATTCATTTCTGGTCTCTGTCCTTACCCCCAGGAGGGCTTCTTTCTGCTTGAGCAAACTGCTAAGTCCAAGCCCCTCAGAGTGGGCGGCTGGATCCTGATCTATTCTCGGGCTCCCTGAGCGCTCTCCCCAACCCCGCTCCCCCAGGTTCTTTATGAACTGGAGGCAGGCAGACAGGGTTTGACTCCCAGCTACTACGAAACACAAAGCGGACCCCAAATAACAAAAACAGCATGCCAGAGCTTAATCAATGTGCTGCAACATCGCTAGGACAAAGATGAATCATTTGTATTTCCATTTTACAGATGAGAATCCTCAGGTGTCTGGTTTGAGACCTCCGTAACACACCTCCCAGGACGACGAAGCCCCGAGTGTGAAGCGTCTGGGATCTCATCCTAAACACCGCAGCCACCGAATTCAATGCTTAGGCATCCTGCAGGCGGCGCGCGCCGCCGCCCCCTGTTGCAGCCTGGACTGTCGGAATGCCTACAACTCCCGGCGCGCAGCGCGCGCCGAAGCTCCTTTACTGTCATGGTGAAACAGGTGGAGCTTGCCTCGTTGCCTTCTGGGAAATGAAGTCTTGCTGTGAAGAGGGGCAGGGCTTTAAGTAGTAGGCGGATCCGTAGCCAATGAAGACCCGGGTAGCTTTGAGTGCGGGGCTGAGAAACCAATAGACATGCGGTACTGAGAAGGCGGGTTTTCCGGTAGTGAAGGCCTGGTGAACGGCTGCGCGAAAAAGAACACTTCCTTTTGCGGGTGGCGGCGAGCGCGGAGAGAACGTCATGAAGGCTTCGGGCACAGTAAGGCGGGCGCGGCGCGGCAGGGGGCCAGGGGGATGGGGCACGAACCCCATCGGGGGCCTGCGGAGGTGGCGTGGGTCGGGTTGGTGCCGCGCGCTCCTTTCTGGGTCCTCTTTGGCCGCGCGCCGCCGTCTGTTGTTGGTAGCCAACATGGCGGCCATCGTGGTCGCCGCGTGGAGAGAGCGATGAGTGACCTGGGTCAGCTCAGGGATCGCGGTGTCCCGAGGACTCCGGGTCTTCTTCCCGGGGGAAGGAATAAGTCGCGCATCATGGAGGCCCGAGCCACGGCACCTCATCGAGCCGCCAAGCTTCTGTGTTCCTTTATGCAACGTGGACGTGGCGGGGGAGCAGTAGTATTTCTCCGTGAACGTTTGTGAGAAGCGGATGAGAATTCCTAATAATGAGCCGAAACGGGGAGCGCGAGGCTTAGCGCTGTGACACATAGTGGCGCAGAGATGGGAGACTAGACTCTCATGGAGTGGTTGTATTATGTACAGATCTCCAGCCTCAGTTTCCTCTGTGTTAAAGGGGCAGGCCCCATCGTTCCCTTCGAGAACGTGTGGTGCCGAGGCCGGTGGGTCAGCTTCAGAGAAGAAGTAGGAGCCGGGTCTGATCATTTGTAGCTGTTTTTAATTGATACTAGAAAAAAAGCTGGCGAGTCCATTTCAGAGGTGGTTTCTTTGTGCCATATCACAGGGCTTGGACTTGACTAGAGATTCTCACCTCTGCATCTGGAAATGGAGCCTTCCCTGGGCCAGATGTTTTGACTGCAGTTAGGAAAACGGAGGCAGCTGCACCTCGCGTGGGGACAGTGCAGGGATCCCAGGGAAGAGGAGAGACTTGGAGTCTTGACCTAGTTTTGTCTGGAATGGGCTGTGAGATCCTGTGCCGGTCACTGTCTATGGGCCTCAGGGTGAAAGAAGATGGTGGCTGGGTGCAGGGTGGCTGTTTTGACCGGAACTGCAAAGCAATTCAGGACTGCAGCATGAAGAAAGGAGGCTGTGAGTGTTAACTACGCCTCAGCTTTCTTGTTCTGAAACCCTTAGCCCAGGCAAAGGAGAGGTGGGCAACTCAGTTAATCCTTCTGGAGACCTTCCTCCTCATTTCATTTTGTGGCTAAAGCTCTGGTCGGGAGTGTGACCCACAGTCACCAGGAATCCACATGGAGGCCCTGGGGTGGCCCTGGCTCCTGTTTTCCTGAATCTGGTGGTCACCAGGCGCAGGAAAGGGAGTGAGGTGGATCTCCACAGTTGCCTCTGGGTGCTGGCCCTACCTCACCCCTGTTTCCTTTCAGCTACGAGAGTACAAGGTGGTGGGTCGCTGCCTGCCCACCCCCAAATGCCACACACCGCCCCTCTATCGCATGCGAATCTTTGCGCCTAATCACGTCGTCGCCAAGTCCCGCTTCTGGTACTTCGTGTCTCAGTTGAAGAAGATGAAGAAGTCTTCAGGGGAGATTGTCTACTGTGGGCAGGTACAGGGAGGCCAGGGCTGCGTGGGGTCTGGAGTGGATTTGAGCCCTTGGGGCATTGTGCATCTCAAGAATTAATCAGGGCCGGGCGTGGTGGCGCAAGCCTGTAATCCCAGCACTTTGGGAGGCCGAGGCGGGTGGATCACAAGGTCAAGAGATTGAGACCATCCTGGTCAACATGGTGAAACCCCGTCTCTACTAAAAATACAAAAAACATTAGCTGGGCATGGTGGCGGGTGCCTGTAGTCCCAGCTACTCAGGAGGCTGAGGCAGGAGAATTGCCTGAACCCAGGAGGCGGAGGTTGCGGTGAGCCGAGATCGCGCCACTGCACTCCAGCCTGGGTAACAAGAGCGAAACTCCGTCACAAAAAAAAAAAAAGAATTAATCAGACATTGACCGGGCGCAGTAGCTCACGCCTGTAATCCCAGCACATCAGACATCAGAGCTCCGGGTTGTGTACTTGTCTGGGTCACAGGACTAGAGCAGAGCTCATGTGCCATTTCCCTGATCGGAAAGCCAGGGACCCAGGGAGGCAGGTGGCTGGCATGGTGGGATGCCTTGTTTGCGGCTGTCTTCTCCTGGGCTGTCAAGTGGGGAGAGGCAATGGTTTGCGGTCAGTGGGTGGTAGCTAGGTTGGCCCAGACAGGTCCCAGGAGCCTTGAGTTCAGGAAGAACGTCTGGGGCTGGGTTGGTCTCCGTGGTGGAAGCCTGGGCTTCAGGCTCTTGCCGTGGGAAGTTCCCTTATATGGCAGGCTCCCTGAGGGTGCCTGCAGGTGCGTGGAACTGGGAAACTGAGGCACACAAGAGTCTGGCCGTAAACGAGTCCTGGGGGCTGGACTGTGCTTTTAGAAGCTGAGGGTTCAGTGAGGATAGGGCTAGCGCGGATCTGGCTTACTGCTCCCACCTCTCCCTGTGCCCTCTCCTCGGCAGGTGTTCGAGAAGTCCCCCCTTCGGGTGAAGAACTTCGGTATCTGGCTGCGCTATGACTCCCGGAGCGGCACCCACAACATGTACCGGGAATACCGGGACTTGACCACCGCGGGCGCTGTCACCCAGTGCTGTAAGCTCCCGTCCTGCCTCCCCTTTTAGAGACTCCCTGATGCCCTCACCCTGAGGCAGGGCAAATGCCAGAGGCTCCCGGGCAGGAGAGTCTCAGTGGTGGTGAGGCACAGGAAGACAAGAGGATGCCCCAGGTGTGCTTTTCTGAGAACCTGGCCAGGGTCCGTGTGAATCCCATTGCGTCCAGAAACTTCCATTTTGGGTCTCCGCCTTGCTGACACCTTTTCCCTGGCTCACCCGCCAGGGCCTGTGAAGCCTCCACACCTCCCTACTTGCACCTAAACCCAAGAATCACTGTTTCTTATAGCGGTGGTTTAAACAGAGGTGCAAACAGCAAGCGAATCTCGTCGCCTGTGGGGGGCTATTGCAGTGCCCCTCAGAGTGAATTTGGAGGTTCTACAACTCTCGCGTGTCCTGTGTCCACCCCCCACCCCCCCACCGTGAGCCCCAAGCCCTCAAGCAGTTGCTGTGACCCACCAGGCGTGCCAGGTCATTGGGCAGGCACTCAGTAGGAGGTTTGCTGAGCGGTAGAGCCCAGGCAGCGCCGTCACTCAGCCCCTCCTCTCCACAGACCGAGACATGGGCGCCCGGCACCGCGCCCGGGCCCACTCCATCCAGATCATGAAAGTGGAGGAGATCGCAGCCAGCAAGTGCCGCCGCCCGGCCGTCAAGCAGTTCCACGTGAGTGCCTCGCGGGGCTCCCCTGAAGGGAGGCGCCTGCTCTGACGCAGGAGCCCGGTGGGGGGCGGCTACACTTGGGTGGCCCCCAGAGCATGTGGGGTTAAGAGGCTACCAACCCCTCAACCTGCTTCCCCTCCTCACAGGACTCCAAGATCAAGTTCCCGCTGCCCCACCGCGTCCTGCGCCGTCAGCACAAGCCACGCTTCACCACCAAGAGGCCCAACACCTTCTTCTAGGTGTGGGACCCTCGTCTGGGTGTGCCCCGAATAAACTCAGGAACGCCCCGGTGCTCACTGCCTGTTTTCTTTGCACATTCTGCAGAGCTCAAAGGGGTGCTGAGAGGCCGGCCCAGTCACCTCCCGGGGCGCAGCTGAGCTGCCACTTCTCTGTCCTGGAAGGGATCTTCCTTGCAAACAAACAACATTTCACATCCTCTCCTTGAGCGGGCCCTCTAGGAGCCCCCGGTGCTGCTGGCAGCCCTGGGCTGTGAGCTGCGGGGGTACTGTCTGTCCCAGCTGCCTTGTCGGGCACAGGCCTCCCGAGGCCCCCCTGCTGAGTTTGGACCAAGGAGAATCTCCCTGGATGGTGGGGTTGGGATTCGCTCCCTGGAGATTCCCCTCCTGGCCTAAAATCTAAGTCTCTGGTTCCCAAAATCCTCAGAGTAGACACAAGGGGGCGCCCGTGGGGCACTCTCTGCTGCCTGGAGCCTGTTTCTCTTCCCTGGTTGGGGGCTTCTTAGATGACGCTGCCCACATCTTGCCCGAGGAGGTCAAGGACTCGCCACAGGTGAGTGGTTGTTTCTAGGAAACCGTGTCAGGCCTGGAAAATTCCAGACGTGACACTAATCCCACCTTGGCTGGGTCCTTCTGTCAGGTGGAGGCTAAGCTGCCAGTGGAGACGCTTGAGATGGAGCCAGGAGTTCAGGCTCTGGGAGCCTCCCGTCCCTGTGTGACCTTGGGCAGCCCTGGTGTGGGCTGGCAGCCCTTCTGGGGCTCGCCGTCTTGATCGGAACATCAGGTTCCACACTGACTTGGGAAGTGCCTGCTGTGCCAGCGTTGGGGGCAGCCCATGGGGCCCTGCTTCGTCCTAGACAGCCACGGTCAGGAGGAAGCCAGGGCTGGGTAGCAGTCAGTTAAGGGTTTTTTGAAAGAGTGTCTTGCTCTGCTGCCTCCGCTGGAGTCCAGTGGAGAGACCACGACTCACTGTAGCTTCACCGTGGGCTCAGGTGATCCTCCTACCTCAACCTCCCGAGTAGCTGGGACTGCAGGGGCATTGCCGCACCCAGGACAAGACACAGCCTTTCCTCCACCTGTGGAGGAGCCACGTGGATTCCCAGAAACCAGGCCACTGCCCAGCCTTACCTGGTGGGGAAGGGGGTGAAGCAACGCCCAGGCACTTGGAGAGGTTCCCAGAATCTGCGCGGGGCCGGTGCGCACGCAGTCATCGGGTGAGGCGGAGGCAGACCACAGACTCCCACCAGGCCTTGGGAACTGGCTCCTTCCCACCCTAGCGCCCTCACGCTTGCTGGCAATACCCCGGATTCCCCCAGGCTGCCGCGCTCAAGTTTATAAACGGGTTCCTGGGACTGTGAGAGGGCAGGGGCCATGTGTGTCACCGTGTCCCCAGGAGGGGCTCAGAACTTTCCCACGAGCCCCTTTTTTGTTTTGTGAAAGCTCTTTACGTAGCAGTGCACCAGCTTGGGGAAAGTCATACATTCTTCCAGGATCTCTCTTTTTTTTTTTTTTTTTGAGGTGGAGGCTTGCTCTGTGGCCCGGGCTGGAGTGCAATTGTGTGATCTCAGCTCACTGTAACCTCCGTGTACCAGGTTCAAGCGATTCTCCTGCCTCAGCTTCCCAAGTAGCTGGGATTACAGTACCCACCGCTATGCCTGGCTAATTTTTTGTATTTTTAGTACAGACGGGGTTTCACTATGTTGGCTGGTCTCAAACTCCTGACCTCAGGTGATCTACCTATCTCGGCCTCCCAAAGTGCTGGGCTTAGCACCGTGCCTGGCCCAGGATACTTTTAATGTCCCTTAGGGTGTGGGGGTGGGGTGCTGGCTGAAAATCTTAAAATCTTGCCTAGACAGTTTATCTTTCGTGGTTTCTAGTACAGACTTCTTTCTCCATAAGGGAATCTTCATGCTTAAGTACCACTCAGAAAATACATTTCCCGGCCTTCATCGCAATGGCCAGGTGTAGCTCGTGGCTGCCATATCAGCGCTTTGGGAGGCCAAGGCAGGAGGATCACTTGAGGCCAGGAGTTTGAGACCAGCTTGGGCAACATAGTGAGACCCTGTCTGTATCAAGTAACATGAGCTGGGTGTGGTGGTCCGCACCTGTAGTCCCAGCTACTTGGGAGCCTGAGGTGTGAGAATCACTTGAGCCTGAAGGTTCGTAGCTCATGGAGTGAGCCGTGACCATGCCACTGTACTCCAGCCTAGCAACAGGATGAGACCAAACACAAATACAGTAGTGATGTGCCATTCCCAAGAAAGTGCGTCTGGCTGGTATGTGGGCACGATGGCGAGTGCTCTGGCAGTCATTTTGGACCAAAAGGAACACAGGTGCAGCGGGGAAGAAGGATCTCCAGTACCTCGCCGTGTGCGGCGCTGCCCCATCCCTGCCCAGCGCCTCCTTGACGCTTGACCCTTCTACCCCCTTGAGAACACAGGGAGGAGACATGAGTCCTGCACAGGCTGTAATGGAGCTGCTTTGTTAGATGCGACCTGACCTTGAGCTGGGTGTGAGGCAGGGTGTGGCATTGTGGACTCAGGCCGTGAGAACTGTGTCTGGGGGAGGTCCCTCCCCGCTCTGAGCCATTTCTTCCTGTATAAAGTGAGGGTGGTGGTCCCGCAGGGCTGGGGGCGCAGGCAAGGCAATTGATGAGTTGGAGGATGAGAGATGAGAGCAGAAGGCTCGGACCCCACCGAAGCCCACTGCACACCCCCGTCTCCGCCTCAGTCCCCTCTCTGTGCCTCGGAGCTCCTCTAGGGCTTCAACCAGGGGGCAGCAGCCTGCGAGCCAGTCGGGAGAGCTCTGCCCCAACCAGCTGAGACATGGAGACAATCCCATTACTGAGAGGCTGCTGACAGGCGGAGCGCGCTCCCCAGTCACTGGCCTTCCCTGTTCATTTCCACCTTGCCATCTACTCAGCCTCTCATAAATGCCCAGAAGCCCCTCCACCACTGAATTCCCCACCTCCTGCCAATCCCCATCCTTCCATTCAGTCAGATTCCTCTACCATCTAGCCAGCTACCTGTCCATTCAATCCACCCCATTCATCCATCTGCCCACCCACCCATTCATTCATCCATCCACCCACCCATCCATTCATCCACCCACCCATCCATTCATCTACCCACCTATTCTTTCACCCATTCACTCACCCCAAGTAGCTGGGATTACAGGCGCCTGCCAGTATGCCCGGCTAATTTTGGGGATCCTCTTATCGATCTACCCATCCATCCATTCTCCCATCCAACCACTCATCCATCCATCCATTTACCCATCCATCCATCCGTTCAATCCTCTACCCAAACTCCACGTGCCCCCCCATCCCTTTGTCTCTGTCTCAATTATCCTTGAGCCCCTACATCGTGCAGGGGACTGAGTTAATTCCAGTGTGGGTACTCAACAGAACACACAGACCCTGGTTCTTTCTCAGGAGGGAGAAGAGCAGTCACAACCCCATGCAGAGGCTGGGCGTGATGGTGGTGTGCCCATAGTCTCAGCTATTTGGGAGTCTGAGGCAGGAGGATCACTCAAGCCCAGAAGGTTGAGGTTGCAGTGAGCCGTAACCTCTCCACTGCACTCCAGCCTGGACAAGACAGCGAGATGTTGTCCCAGAAAAGCAAATAAAAAAACAATAACTGCCCCCAACTATTGAGAGGAGGCACAAGACCAGCCAGAGTGAAACCCCTGGGGCTGGGTGGAAATGGCTCATTTCCCGTGGCTGGGAGTGGGCTGATAAGGCAGAGGCTGGCCAGGGAGAGCCTGGATGTCCCCTGGGGTCTGGAGAGGGACAGGTCTTACCCGGGCTCACCCAGTTAGCCCAAGGATAAGCAAGGGCAGGAATCCAGGAACCCCTCCCACCTCCTCAGGTGCTGAGGCGCTCCAGGCCTCATTCCGGGGCTTGCCAAGGTATTGGGTGTCAGGCCTCGGTAGGGCTGTGATTCCTGAGGGCGCGACATTCTAAGTCTCCCTTCCCTGGCCCGCCCTGCGCCTCTTCTCCTGAGTCAGAACCAATGGGAGCAGGAGCAATGCCAAAAGCAGGACAGACCCGTGCGGGGAGGCCCAAGACACCCCAGCCCCAGTTCCTGCAACCAAGACGGACTATATGAGAATCACAGACTCTGAGACTCACAGCTGAGAATCTCAAGACTTAGAATTATGGAATCTTTATTTTTTTCTTTTTCTTTTTTTAGAGATGGGGTGTCACCATGTTGGCCAGTCTGGTCTCAAACTCCTGACCTCAGGTGATCCACCCGTCTCGGCCTCCCAAAATGCTGGGATTACAGGTGCGAGCCACTGCGCCCAGCTAGAATCTTTTTTTTTTTTTTTTTTTTTTTTTTGAGATGGAGTCTCTCTCTGTCGCCCAGGCTGGAGTGCAGTGGCTCAATCTCGGCTCACTGCAACCTCTGCCTCCTAGGTTCAAGCAATTCTTCTACTTCAGCCTCCTGAGTAGCTGGGATTACAGGTTCCCGCTACCATGCCCAGCTGATTATTTTGTATTTTTAGTAGAGGCAGGGTTTCTTGAACTCCTGACCTCAGGTGATCCACCCACCTGGGCCTCCCAAAGTGTTGGGATTACAGGCGTGAGCCACCGCGCCCGGTCAAATTACGAAATCTTACAGACAGCAGCCGCAGCAAGGAAGAATGGTTAGCATTTATTTAGTTTTTTAGAGATAGATTCTTCCTCTGTCACCCAGGTTAAAATGCAGTGGTACAGTCACTGCTCACCGCAGCCTCAACCTCCCCAACTCAAGCAATCCTTCTGCCTCAGCCTCCCAAGTAGCTGGGACTATAGGTGCACACCACCAAACTCGGCTAGTTTTGTTGTTGTTGTTTGTGTGTGTGTGTTTGTTTTTTGAGACACAGTTTTGCTGTTTTCACCCAGGTGGGAGTGCAATGGCATGATCTGGGCTCACCGCAACCTCTGCTTCCCCAGTTCAAGCGATTCTCCTTTCTCAGCCTCCCGAGTAGCTGGGATTACAGGCATGTGTCACCATGTCCGGCTTATTTTGTATTTTCAGTAGAGATGGGGTTTCTCCATGTTGGTCAGGTTGGTCTTGAACTCCTGGCCTCTGCCTCCAGTGCTTGGATTACAGGCATGAGCCACTGAGCCCTGCTAAACTTGGCTAGTTTAAAACAATTTTTGGCTGGGCGCGGTGGCTCACACCTGTAATCCTAGCACTTTGGGAGGCAGAGGCGGGTGGATCACCTGAGGTCAG
Organism: Saimiri boliviensis; assembly: GCF_048565385.1. Lineage (NCBI taxonomy): Eukaryota > Metazoa > Chordata > Mammalia > Primates > Cebidae > Saimiri > Saimiri boliviensis. The sequence goes on along the minus strand of NC_133462.1, from coordinate 29,744,499 downwards.
GAGTTTGAGAACAGCCTAGCCAACATGGTGAAACCCTATCTCTACTAAAAATTTAAAAAAAAAAAAATTTTTTTTTTTTTTTTTTAAATTACCCAGGCAAGGTGGTGAAGTTCAAGGACAGATTCTGGCTCCCCATGGCGTGGGTTCAAATCCCACTGTCACTCCCGGTTCACAGAAGGGGAATTGATGTCCAGGGCCACCCAGCAGGTTATGCTGCAGTCACAACAGTTCAACTTCTCACCCTCACCCCTGCCACGTCTCCAGGGAACCAAGGGGGTGGGGACAGCGCCCGACACTGCCACCACTCTCCCATTCCTGCACATTCCGCCCACGTTGTCTGCCTCGGCCTTGGGCCCTCCCTAACTCACATCCTGGGTTCCTGCTGCCCACTCCTATGATTGGAATCACAGTCACGGAAGGTGTGACCTGATTCTCCCCACTCTGCTGCTTCTCCTCTCTAGGCTCACAATTCCCTCCCCTAGGTCAGGAGATGGTCCCACCCACTCTGCAGGGGCCCTCACTCCAGACCTCCTCAGGAATTCTAAAGTGCATTCCAAATCCACTTGCCTCTCCCCACCCGGCAGCCACCCCTCTCCCGCCACTTGGATATGACCCATTTTTCAGCACCTAGAAATCTCATGGGCTCCTCTCCTGCTCCAAACTCTCCTAGGGTTCCCCAGCACCCTCCACTTTCCAAGCTCCCTCATTCTCTGCCTGTATGTCTCGGCTCACCGGGCAAAGGTCCTCTCTCAGAGGCCTCTCAGCATGTCCCTCTCAGGCTGCCTCCATCTATCCAGGCTGGAATTCAGTGGTGTGATCACTGCTCACTGCAGCCTCGACCTCCTGGGCTCAGGCGATCCTCCCACCTCAGCCTCCCAAAGTGCTGGGATTGCAGGTGTGAGCCACAGCGCCTGGCTGAAACGAGTGAGGTCAGAGCCATCACCACCCTGGGGTGGGTTCACCTGGATCACGCTGTGTCCCCAGCCCCTGGCGGAGGGCCCTGCACACAGTAAGCATTCAATGAATGAGCCTCTCAGCCTCTGGCCGCAGCCCGGACCCCACGGTGGGAAGAAGAGAAGCTCTGAAGTGGCATAACTTCCCTGGAGAGAAGGGGTCTATTTGCATGTATTTGCACAATTTGCATATATTTGCATTGGCCGGCAGGGCTTTGCAAGTAGGGGATTCCGCTGGGATAGCCCCTTTTCTATTTTTATTTTTTTACTTTTTTTTTTTGAGATGGAGTCTCGGAGTCTCGCTCTGTCGCCCAGGCTGGAGTGCCATGGCGCGACCTCTGCTCACTGCAACCTCTGCCTCCCGGGTTCAAGCGATTCTCCCACCTCAGCCTCCAGAGCAGCTGGGATTACAGGCGCTCGCCACCATGCCCAGCTAATTTTTGTATTTGTAGTAGAGACGCCGTTTCACTATGTTGGCAGGACTGGTCTTTTTTTTTTTTTTTTGAGACGGAGTTTCGCTCTTGTTACCCAGGCCGGAGTGCAATGGCGCGATCTCGGCTCACCGCAACCTCCGCCTCCTGGGTTCAGGCAATTCTCCTGCCTCAGCCTCCTGAGTAGCTGGGATTACAGGCACGTGCCACCATGCCCAGCTAATTTTTTGTATTTTTAGTAGAGACGGGGTTTCACCATGTTGACCAGGATGGTCTCGATCTCTCGACCTCGTGATCCACCCGCCTCGGCCTCCCAAAGTGCTGGGATTCCAGGCGTGAGCCGCCGCGCGGGGCCGATGTCCCCTTTTCCAACTGGGTTTCCAGGAGGATGGCTGACCAGGGTGGACGGAGGAAGAACTCGGTGCTCAACCCACTCTCCTGGCGAGGGCAGGAGGCACTCGCCAGCAGGCAACAGGTGCCCGTGCAGCCGCCGCAATGCCACAGCCCCAGCGGGAGGGACAGGCCCACCCTGCGCAGCGGAGAGGGAGCAAGAGGACTGTCGTGGGGACGCATGGAGAAACGCTGCACCCAGCTGGAGCGGCCCAGAGGAGGCCACTAGGGGGCGGCAGAGGCTGGCGAGAAGGCCTCGAACACGCTTTGATTGCTTTCTTTTTTTTTTTTTTTTTTTTTTTTTTGAGACGGAGTTTCGCTCTTGTTACCCAGGCTGGAGTGCAATGGCGCGATCTCGGCTCACCGCAACCTCCGCCTCCTGGGTTCAGGCAATTCTCCTGCCTCAGCCTCCTGAGTAGCTGGGATTACAGGCATGCACCACCATGCCCAGCTAATTTTTGTATTTTTAGTAGAGACGGGGTTTCACCATGTTGACCAGATGGTCTCGATCTCTCGACCTCGTGATCCATCCGCCTCGGCCTCCCAAAGTGCTGGGATTACAGGCTTGAGCCACCGCGCCCGGCCTGATTGCTTTCTTTCCTTTTTTTGAGACAGGGTCTTGCTGTGCTGCCCAGGCTGGAGTGCAGTGCAGTTCTCCACCACAGCTCATTGCGGCCTTGATCTCCCACCCTCAGCGATCCTCCTGCCTCAGCCTCCTGAGTAGCTGGGATTACAGGCAGGTGCTACCACCCCAGCTAGTTTTTGTGTTTTCTTACAGATACGGTCTCACTGTGTTGCCCAGGGTAGTCTTGAACTCTGGGACTCAAATGATCCTTCCACTTCAGCCTCCCAAAGTGTTGGGATTACAGGCGTGAGCCACCAGGCTGGGCCTCTCACCCTGTTTCATTCAACCCCCAGAAAATCAGATTCCGCCAGCTTATGGAGGGAACCAAGTTTGAGATGCGTGGTCACCCAGGAAGTTGGAGGCTGAGCTGAGACTTGAACCCAGAGACCAGAACCTCCAGAGGTCAAAGTCCCCCTGGGTTCTTCAGAGAAGGGCCCCGAGATGACAGCTCCTTGATACTCATGGTAGCATGACTCCCAGCAATGGACTATCCCCACCAACCCCCTCCCCACCCCCCCACCCCTGCAACCTTGACTTCCTCGTCTATGTGATACCGACAAGCCAGACCCGACCTCCCTAGTGGTCATGGTCTCTGCTTATTCCAGCTCACAGCCTTGAAAGCGCCCACCACTTCCATGAGCCATGTATGCCTGGCACAGGGACAACAATCAATGAATGAATGAAGTCATGATAAAGGAACAAATGAATGAGGCACTTATGTACCAGGCTTGTGTTACCAGGTCCCATTTATTCCTCTGAGGCAGGGACTATTTTATCCCTGTTTACATATGGGGAAACTGAGGCCCAGGGAGGAGCAAAGACTTCCCCAAGTATGTACCCACTCAGGACTTGGGCTCTGAATGTCTCCTACCCAGCTTAGCCCGAGAGCAGGGTTCAGTGATGCCCAACCCTAACGTTCTAGAGAAAGGGTAGGCCCACATGCCAGTTCGGGGGTGGTAAGGCCGGGTAAGTTTTTTTGTTTGTTTTTTGTTTTTGAGACGGAGTCTTGCTCTGTCGCCCAGGCTGTAGTGCAGTGGCACGATCTCGGCTCACAGCATCCTCCACCGCCTGGCTTCACACGATTAAGGCCGAGTAAGTTTTCTTTATGGGTCCCTTGAAACCCTGAAAGTGAACCCCAGTCCTCTATGAAAGTGAGCTCCCCATAGCCCAAGGTATTCAAGCACACCGCGGCTTTGAGTGCTGAAGCAGGTCGTGCGGCCTCAGGCAAGTGATGTGCCCTCTCTGAGCCTCAATTTCCCCACCTGTCAATAGCAGAGAGTGACAGCCGTGATTACGGCACATGGGGATAAGTGGGTGCAGGGGGATGGGGGGGCATTTGGGAGGCCTCCCCGCCACCACCCCCTACAGCTACCCAGGTAGCCTGTCCCAGCCTATCTATCCCAGTCCAGGGCGGAAAGGGTGCGGGTCCTGCCCGCCCCTAGGTCTGGAGGCGGAGTCGCGGTGACCCGGGAGCCCAATAAATCTGCAACCCACAATCACGAGCTATGCTCCCTTAAGCCCCAAGGCGACCTCCAGCTGTGGGCGCTGAGCACTGCGCCCAGGGAGAGGGACAGACAGCCGGCTGCATGGCACAACAGAACCCCGAGTGAGAGGCGAGGTGGCCGGACAGACAGACAGCAGGGGCAGACGCAGAGACAGAGAGCGGGGACAGGGGAGGCCGACAAAGACAGCGACAACCCAGAGACCTAACCCAGGGAGCCCCAGCCACTCTCGCAGCTTCCCACCCCAGACGGAGGGGGTACAGGCGGCTCAGCATCCTCCCACCCGCCCGCCCCGTCGTCGGCCCCTGCCGGCTCCTCCAGCTGGAGCACTCAGGGCGCCCGAGAACGCGCTGGGTCTCCGCACCCGCCCTCATGGAGGCCGTGGAAACCGGGCAACGGCCCACCTTCGGAGCCTGGGACTACGGGGTCTTTGCCCTCATGCTCCTGGTGTCCACTGGCATCGGGCTGTGGGTCGGGCTGGCTCGGGGCGGGCAGCGCAGCGCTGAGGACTTCTTCACCGGGGGCCGGCGCCTGGGGGCCCTGCCCGTGGGCCTGTCGCTCTCCGCCAGCTTCATGTCGGCCGTACAGGTGCTGGGCGTGCCGTCGGAGGCCTACCGCTATGGCCTCAAGTTCCTCTGGATGTGCCTGGGTCAGCTTCTCAACTCGGTCCTCACTGCCCTGCTCTTCATGCCCGTCTTCTACCGCCTGGGCCTCACCAGCACCTACGAGGTACGGGACAGAGGCCCGGGGGCAGGACCCGCCCCACTGGCAGTGCTGGGACCGGGTGTGGGGGAGGCCCTAGGGCTTTGAGCCGCTGTACAGGAGGACGCGAATGGCACCTCGGTGCTTTAACGGAAGGGGCCCCTAGGCAGACACGTGGGGAGGGTTCTGGGAAGAGGCCGCAGGCGCAGGGCAGGGGCAGGAAGGAGGAAGAGAGGGCCTGGCGTCCTGGTCCTTCGGTGGAAGTGCGCGGGCCAGACCCGGCTCGACCAGGTGTGTACCCAAGTGTGGACAGTCACACACCTGCCCCCACCTTCCCCCGCATGCAGACCCACGTGTGCGCACTAGAAGGGACTGCTGACGGCTCCGGGGTTTGAAACCCGGCTTCACCGCTTTCTTCTATCTTGGGCAAGGGGCGTGCCTCCTGCTCGGGTTCCTCAGATGTCCAACTGGGCGAATCACAGCACCTCCCTCCAGGGGAGAGGGTAAATTGATTAAAATCGTGACCGGGCCAGGCGCTGTGGCTCACGCCTGTAATCTCCGCACTTCGGGAGGCCGAGGTGAATGGATCACTTGAAGTCAGGGGTTCGAGACCAGCCTGGCCAACGTGGTGAAACTCGGTCTCTACTAAAAATACAAAAAATTAGCCAGGCGTGGTGGCGGGCGCCTGTAATTCCAGCTACCTGAGAGGCAAAGGCAGGAGAATTGCTTGAACCCTGGAGGTTGCAGTGAGCCGAGATCGCGCCACTGCACTCGAGCCTGGGCGACAGCGTGAAACTCTTGTCTCAAAGGAAAAAAAAAAAAATCGTGACCGGTAAATCCTAGGCGGTCAACACCATTGGCTCCTGGCACTGTCTACACTGCGCGCTTGCGGGCTACGTCGGTGTCCGAGGAGCAGTGGCCTCTCCGGGAGCCCGCACCGGTCAGGCGCAAGTGGGAGGGCGGGTGCACACGCATGGACTGGTCTTCCAGGTCCACGGCGTAAGCACAGGCATGGGATGGCACGTGTGCACAGGTGTGTCCTTGCGGCGGGGCCCCCGCGTGCAAGAACCCCGCGAGCGCGATCGGCTTCCGCAGGGAGGGGCCCACCTAGAGGGCGGGCGAGGGACCCCAGAGGCCTCGGCCCCCGGGTAGGGCCTGTCTAGGTGACCTCGAGTCCCTCCTTGCAGTACCTGGAGCTGCGCTTCAGCCGCGCGGTGCGGCTCTGCGGGACCGTGCAGTATATTGTAGCCACGGTGAGCGGCCTCGGCCCCGCCCTCCGCGCGGGGGCCCGGGAGCGTCGGCCTCCACTAGCCCCGCCTCCACTGTTCAAGACCCCGCCCCAACCCGCGTGGCCCCGCCCAGTCCCCGCCCACGCTCCCCCGTTCGGGCCCCGCCCCACCAGTTCCCTCCCACACCACACCCGGCCTGACCCCGCCTCCACTCCTCAAGACCCGCCTATCTGCCCCGCCCATATGCTGGGACCACCCTTCCTCCTCCCCTCGCCATCCCCAACTGTCCCAGACGCACCCCACCCCCGCTCACCTGTCCCACACTGTCTACAGATGCTGTACACCGGCATAGTCATCTACGCACCGGCCCTCATCCTGAACCAAGGTGTGACTCTGGGAGGTCAGGGGAGGGTGTCTGGGAGGAGAAAGGGAGGGAGAGGAGGGCCCGAGACGCTGGGGACTAAGTTTGTGCCCCGCCCAGAGGCCTAACAGTGGGGGGACTCTTTTTGCATAGTGACCGGGCTGGACATCTGGGCGTCGCTCCTGTCAACCGGAATTATCTGCACTTTCTACACAGCTGTGGTGAGTGGCCCCGGGGAACCCACTCCGTATGAGGGATCAGGCCCACTGGGTCTCTCGTGGGGAGTCTCTGGGCTTGCCCCTTTCTCCCGAGGAAGTCTCTGTCCCAGCTGTCCCACTGTCCTCGTCTTTGTAATGAAAAGTGATCTGAAAGATTTCATTGCTGAGAATCTAGACGTACGGCAGCTTCAGGTGTGGCTGGATACAGGTACTCCGACCTCATCCACTGCATCTCTCTCCCACCTCTCCAAGCCCCATCAGCTCCAGGCTTCCACCTCTGCTGGCTTCCCGACCAGCAGGAAATGAGCTCTGGCTTCAGCCTGGGGCTGGCTGAGTTCCCAGGGAGGGCTACCTTTGGCTGGCTCAGGTCTGACCTTGATAACGATATTGTTATCAAAGTGATAATAATAGTAATGGTGGCCGGGCGCAGTGGCTCGCATCTGTAATCCCAGCATTTTGGGAAGCAGAGGCAGGCGGACCACTGGAGGTCGGGAGTTGGAGACCAGCATGGACAGCATGGCGAAACCCCGTCTCTACAAAAAATACAAAAATTAGCCAGGCGCAGTGGCGCACACCTGTAATCCCAGCTTCTCAGGAGGCTGAGGCAGGAAAATCACTTCAAGCTGGGAGGCGGAGGTTGCGGTGAGCAGAGATTGCGCCACTGCCCTCCAGCCAGGGCAACAGAGCGAGATTCCGCCTCTAAATCAATCAATCGATCAATCAATCATAATAATAGTAATGGCAGCAATCGCTAACTGACACTCGCATGTGTCACGTCATGTTCCAAATCTTTTTCACTTATTAACTTAATTCCACTGGCCACAGTGGCTCATACCTGTAATCCCAGCACTTTGAGAGGTCAAAGTAGGAGGATCACCTGAGGCCAGGAGTTCCAGACCAGCCTGGGCAACATCATGAAACCCTCCCATCTCTACAAAAAATATTTTTTTTAATTAGTCGGGCATGGTGACACCCACTGTAGCTCAGCTGCTCCGGAGGCTGAGGCAGGAGGATCACTTGAGCCTAAGAGTTCCAGGCTGCAGTGAGCTGAGATCACACCACTGCACTCCAGCCTGGGCAATAGAGAGAGACCCTTTCTTTAAAAATAAAATAATATACTTAATTCTTGTAACAACACAGGGAGAAGGTATTAGTATCAATCCCACTTTACAGATGAGGAAGCTGAGACATAGAAGGGCATCAGTGTGGCCGGGCGCGGTGGCTCACGCCTGTAATCCCAGCACTTTGGGAGGCTGAGGCGGGTGGATCACGAGGTCGAGAGATCGAGACCATCCTGGTCAACATGGTGAAACCCCGTCTCTACTAAAAATACAAAAAATTAGCTGGGCATGGTGGCGCGTGCCTGTAATCCCAGCTACTCGGGAGGCTGAGGCAGGAGAATTGCCTGAACCCAGGAGGCGGAGGTTGCGGTGAGCCGAGATCGCACCATTGCACTCCAGCCTGGGTAACAAGAGCGAAACTCCGTCTCAAAAAAAAAAAAAAAAAAAAAGAAGGGCATCAGTCCCAGGCACTGCTGAAGGCCAGGTAGGGTTAGCCACAGCCAGGTCCCCCATTTAACAGCCACTCTCCCTCTCTCTCTCCCATCCTGCAGGGCGGCATGAAGGCTGTGGTCTGGACTGATGTGTTCCAGGTGGTGGTGATGCTAAGTGGCTTCTGGGTTGTCCTGGCCCGCGGCGTCATGCTTGTGGGAGGGCCCCGCCACGTGCTCATGCTGGCCCAGAACCACTCCCGGATCAACCTGATGGAGTGAGTGAAGACGCAGAGGATACTGCTGCAAGATGGGGCTGGGGCAGGGGAACAGTTTCTCACGCCCATCATCCCAGCACTTTGGGAGGCTGAGGCGGGCAGATCACTTGAGCTCAGGAGTTCGAGACCAGCCTGGCCAACATGGTGAAACCCCATCTTTACAAAAATACAAAAATTAGCTGGGCGTCGTGGTGTGTGCCTGTGGTCCCAGCTACTCGGGAGGCTGAGGCTGGAGGATTGCTTGAGCCCGGGAGGCAGAGGCTGCAGTGAGCTGAGATCACACTACTGCACTATAGCCTGGATGACAGAGTGAGACCCTGTCCCAGCCACCCTCACCTCCACAAAAGAAAATAAAAAAGAGGATGGGGCTGGGCTCTGGGCTCTGTTTGTGCCTGGGAGAAGCCAGCCAATGCCTCCTGCTCCAGGGGGCCCTCACTGCTCCCCCGGCCCCCGCCTCTCCTGGCTCCGGCTCTCTGCTCCTCCCCTCAGCCCAGATTGGCAGCTAAAGCCGCTCTGAACTCCCAGCTAGACACAGGAAAAATGGTTTTTGAGGGCACACATAGATGATTCAGTAAACGAACACATGAATTTTCAATCTGGCCAATGCCTGTGCATACTTCAAAACCCACTCCATTTATTTTTATTTTTAATTTAATTCCTTTAGTATTATTATTTTTTGAGATGAAGTATCGCTCTGTCACCCAGGCTGCAGTGCAATGGTGTGATCTTGGCTCACTGCAATCTCTGCCTCCCAGGTTCAGGCGATTCTCCCGCCTCAGCCTCCTAAGTAGCTGGAATGACAGGCACCTGCCATCATGTCCAGCTTTTTTTTTTTTTTTTTCCTTTTTGAGACGGAGTGCAATGGGGCCATCTCGACTCACTACAACCTCCGCCTCCCGGGTTCAAGCAATTCTCCTGCCTCAGCCCCCTACCTCCTGGGTTCAAGCAATTTTCCCGCCTCAGCCTCCCAAGTAGCGGGGACTACAGCCTCACATCACCACGCCCAGCTAATTTTTGTATTTTTGGTAGAGACAGGGTTTCATCATGTGGAGCAGCATGGTCTCGATCTCTTGACCTCGTGATCCGCCTGCCTCAGCCTCTCAAAGTGCTGAGATTACAGGCGTGAGCCACCGTGCCCGGCCGACAAAATCCACTCCAAATGTCCCCAGTAAAGTCCAGAAGCGCTGCCTGGGGCCCTTGGGAGCGTGGAGTCAGTGAGACATCTCCAGGTGTCTGACTTGCTCTGCCACCCCCCCAGCTTTAACCCTGACCCGAGGAGCCGCTATACGTTCTGGACTTTTGTGGTGGGTGGCACGTTGGTGTGGCTGTCCATGTACGGCGTGAACCAGGCGCAGGTCCAGCGTTACGTGGCTTGCCGCACAGAGAGGCAGGCCAAGCTGTGAGTGTTTCGGGGAGCAGGGTGGGGGTTTCTGGGACATGCTGCCCCTCCACCAGCCTGAGGCTGTCCCCTAACCCCGAGGCCGCCTCTCCCCGCAGGGCCCTGCTCATCAATCAGGTGGGCCTGTTCCTGATCGTGTCCAGTGCCGCCTGCTGTGGCATCGTCATGTTTGTGTTCTACGCCGACTGCGACCCCCTCCTTGCGGGGCGCATCTCCGCGCCAGACCAGGTGAGCCCCACCCAGGCTCCTGGCCGGCTCTGCACTCCCCAACCACCTTGGTGGGGATGAGGTTGAAGAGTATTCCTAGCAGAAGGAACGGCTTGTGCCAGGCCGAGAAGCAGGAAAGAGTTCAGAGGAGGCCAGGCGTGGCGGCTCACGCCTGTAATCCCAGCACTTTAGGAGGCTGAGGCGGGCGGATCACCTGAGGTCAGGAGTTTGAGACCAGCCTGGCCAACATGGTGAAACCCCGTCTCTACTAAAAATATAAACATCAGCCGGGTGTGGTGGCTCACGCCTGTAATGCCAGCACTTTGGGAGGCTGAGGCGGGTGGATCATGAGGTCAGGAGTTTGAGACCAATCTGACCAACATAATGAAGCCTGTATCTACTAAAAAAAAAAAAAAAAAAAAATACAAAAAATTAGCTGGGTGCGGTGGCACGTGCCTGTAATCCCAGCTACTCAGGAGGCTGAGGCAGGAGAATCGCTTGAACCTGAAAGGCGGAGGTTACAGTGAGCAGAGATCCTGCCACTGCATTTCCAGCCTGGGTAACAGAGAGAGACTCCATCTCAAAAAAAAAAAAAAAAAAAAAAAAAAAAAAGCTGAGATCCAGCAGGAACGAATCCTGTTGGTGATAAGAAGAATGGCCAGCTCTGGTCTCCCGCGTCTACGCTGTGCACAGCGCTGTTCCCTACACCAGCAGCTAGTTCCCCATCTAATCTTTCTTCTGAGAAAGGCAAGGTGGTCGTGGCTCCCACTTTACAGATGAGGAAACTGAGGCTTGGGGGGAAGTAACTTCCTGAAGTCAATGGGCAAGTTAGGGGGGTGGCACCAGGACCCATGCCTAAGTCACACCCCAGCTAGAGCTCTGACCATGGGGTTCAGCGTTAGCAGAGGTTACGGGGGACCATCCCATCCGCAGTCCTTCCTGGAGGTCAGACCCGGGACTGCCGGCATATGTAGCTTCAGGCAGGAATGGTAGCTCTCTGCCTCGAAGTCTTTGTCAGTAAAATGGGGACAACACAGGTCACCGCCTCCCTGGGATCATGGGCTCAGTACACTGTGGGGCTCAGTGGCAGTTCTCAGGTTCATGCCGTTGATCGACCAGTGCACATTACAGCCTGAGCAGCATAGGGAGACCCCATCTTTACACCATTGTTTTTTTTTTTAGACAGAGTCTTGCTCTGTTGCCCAGGTGGGAGTGCAGTGGTATGACCTCAGCTCGCTGCAACCTCCGATTCCCAGGCTTAAGCCAGTCTTTTGCCTCAGCCTCCCAAGTAGCTGGGATTATAGGCGTGTGCTACCACGCCCAGATAATTTTTTTATGTTTTTAGTAGAGATGGGTTTTCACCATGTTGGCCAGGCTGGTCTCAGACTCCTGACCTCAAACTCCTACCTCGGCCTCCAAAAGTGCTGGGATTACAGGCATGAGCCACTGGGCCCCACTTTTTTTTTTTTTTTTTTTTTTGAGATGGAGTCTTGCTGTTTTGTGCTTGCTGGAGTGCAATGGCTCTATCTCTGCTCACTGCAACCTCTGCCTCGCAGATTCAAGCGATTCTCGTGCCTCAGCCTCCCAAGTAGCTGAGACTACAGGTGCAGACCAGCACACCTGGCTAATTTTTGCATTTTTGATAGAGGAGAAGTTTCACCATGTTGGCCAGGCTGGTCGTGAACTCCTGAGCACAAGTGATCCACCCGCCTCAGCCTCCCAAAATGTTGGGATTACAGGTAGGAGCCACCGTGCCTGGCCAAACCTCCATCTTTACACAAATTTTTTTTTTTTTTTTTTTTTTTTTTTAGATGGAGTTTCGCTTTTGTTACCCAGGCTGGAGTGCAGTGGCACAGTCTCGGCTCACCGCAACCTCCGCCTCCTGGGTTCAAGCAATTCTTCTGCCTCAGCCTCCCGAGTAGCTGGGATTACAGGCACGCGCCACATGCCCAGCTAATTTTTTGTATTTTTAGTAGAGACGGGGTTTCACCATGTTGACCAGGATGGTCTCGATCTCTTGACCTCGTGATCCACCTGCCTCGGCCTCCCAAAGTGCTGGGATTATAGGCATGAGCCACTGTGCTCAGCCCAAAATTTTTTTTTTAATTAGCCAGGCGTGGTGGCACACACCTGTGATCTCAGCTACTGGGGGTGGGGCTGAGGCGGGAGGATCACGAGCTCAGGAGTTCTAGGCTGCAGTGAGCCACAGCTGTGCCGCTGCACTCCAGCCTGGGCAACAGAGCAAAACCTTGCCTCAGAGTGAAACAAAACCCAAATGCACATCAAATCCTCACCATGAATCCTGTCTGTCCTGGGTGCTGGGGACGTGCAGAGTCGGGACAGATAGGAGCCCCTGCCCTCAGGGTGCTGCTGTCTGGGAGACTGACCCCCAGTTCTTGTACCCACAGTACATGCCCCTACTGGTGCTGGACATCTTCAAGGACCTGCCTGGAGTCCCTGGGCTCTTCCTGGCATGTGCTTACAGCGGCACCCTTAGGTGAGCACCCTGCTTGTTCAGCAAGTGTTATTTAAGCCCCTGGGAGCCTCCTGGTTCCCACCTGCCATCCCCCCTGGGGCATGGAATGTTCTGGACCTGGCCATCATTCCCAGTTCCTGCTTGGTCTCTAGCAGACAGCTCAGGTAGGTGCCAGCAGAGAGCACACCCTGGGCACGGGGACCCCGGCTGCAGGATGTTTACCTTATCACTTGTGAGGGCCACACCTGACTCCTGACTCTCCTCTCTTCTTCTTCCTTCTTTCCTTCCTCCCTCAGACAAATATTTATTGAGCATCTACTATATGGCAGGTACTGTTTTTTGTTTGTTTGTTTGTTTTGAGACAGAGTTGTGCTCTTGTTGCCCAGGCTGGAGTGCAATGACATGATCTTGGCTCACCACAACCTCCACCTCCCAGGTTCAAGTGTTTTTCCTGCTTCAGCCTCCCAAGTAGCTGGGATGACAGGCATACGCCACCGAATTTTGTATTTTGTATTTTTAGTAGAGACAGGGTTTCTCCATGTTGGTCAGTCTGATCTCAAACTCCTGACCTCAGGTGATCCACCCACCTCAGCCTCCCAAAGTGGTTGGATTATAGATGTGAGCCACTATGCCTGGCCAGTTCTTTTTTTTTTTTTTTTTTTCAGACGGAGTCTTGCTCTGTCACCCAGGCTGGAGTACAGTGGCACGATCTTGGCTCACTGCAACCTCCACCTCCCAGGTTCAAGCAATCCTCTTGCCTCAGCCTCCCAAGTAGCTGGGATTACAGGCACATGCCACCACCCTCAGCTAATTTTTTTTTTTTTTTTTTTTTTTTTTTTTTTTTGAGACGGAGTTTCGCTCTTGTTACCCAGGCTGGAGTGCAATGGCGCGATCTCGGCTCACCGCAACCTCCACCTCCTGGGCTCAGGCAATTCTCCTGCCTCAGCCTCCTGAGTAGCTGGGATTACAGGCACGCGCCACCACGCCCAGCTAGTTTTTTGTATTTTTAGTAGAGACGGGGTTTCACCATGTTGACCAGGATGGTCTTGATCTCTCGACCTCGTGATCCACCCGCCTTGGCCTCCCAAAGTGCTGGGATTACAGGCTTGAGCCACCGCGCCCAGCCTCCCATCCTCAGCTAATTTTTGTATTTTTAGTAGAGATGGGGTTTCACCATGTTGGCCAGGCTGGTCTCGAACTCGTGACCTCAGGTGATCTGCTCACCTTGGCCTCCCAAAGTGCTGGGATTGCAGGCATGAGCCACCACGCCCGGCCCAGGTTCTGTTGCTCTGAACCCTGGGGCACAGCCATGACCAAGCAGCCCCCTGTTCCTGCCCTCCCAGGCCATACACTCAGGTAGTTACCAATCTTTGGGGACTTCTGGTCACCCACTCTCACTCTCCCTTTTGTGAGTCTCCCACCTGTGACTGCAGTCCCTCTGGAACCAGGAACCTGACTGTCTCGCCTACCCTTGGTCACAGGTGTCCTTGCTCCAGTGGGGATGTCTCAGGTCTTTGGGGAGGGGAGGGATGGATATCTCCTTCGCCTCAGCAGGACTGGGTTACCCACACCTCTACCCTCAGGCCGGGTGGGGTCTGGCAGGCCAGATGGTGTGGACGGTCTCTCCATGTGGCCTGAGGAGCCCGCGCCGCCTTCCCCACCCAGCACAGCATCCACCAGCATCAATGCCATGGCTGCAGTCACTGTAGAAGATCTCATCAAACCGCGGCAGCAGAGCCTGGCGCCCAGGAAACTCGTGATTATCTCCAAGGGGCTCTGTGAGTTTCAGGGAGACCCGGGTGGGAGGCCAGGGCCGTCTCTCCCCGTTGACCGTGCCACCCCCGTCTGCTACAGCACTCATCTACGGCTCGGCCTGTCTCACCGTGGCGGCTCTGTCCTCGCTGCTCGGGGGAGGTGTCCTCCAGGTGAGACCCCACCAGCTCCCTGCCCTGGTCTCCCTGAGAGGTAGGGCATCTTTCCCATTGAACTGAGGCTCAGAGAGGTCACACGTGTCAGCGGCAGAACTTACTTTTTTTTTTTTTTTTTTTTTTTTGAGATGGGATTTCATTGTGTTGTTCCAGGCTGGAGTGCAGGGGCCTGATCGTAGCTCACTGCAGCCTCCAGCTCCTGGGTTCAAGCCATCCTTCCACCTCAACCTCCCAAGTAGCTGGGGTTACAGATGGGTGCCACCATGCCTGGCTATTTTTTTTTTCTCTTTTTCTTTTTCTTTTTTGAGACGGAATCTTGCTCTGTTACCAGGTTGGAGAGCAGTGGCACGATCTCAACTCACTGCAACCTCCGCCTCCTGAGTTCAAGCAATTCTCCTGTCTCAGCCGCCTAAGTAGCTGGGACTACAGGCGAGAGCCACCATGCCTGGCTAATTTTGTACTTTTAGTAGAGACGGGATTTCACCATATTGGCCAGGATGGTCTCAATCTCTTGACCTCATGATCCATCCGCCTCGGCTTCCCCAAGTGCTGGGATTACAGGCGTGAGCCACCACACCCAGCTCTTTTTTATTCTTCCTCTTTTTTTTTTTTTTTTTTTTTTTTTTTTGAGACGGAGTTTCGCTCTTGTTACCCAGGTTGGAGTGCAATGGCGCGATCTCGGCTCACCGCAACCTCCGCCTCCTGGGTTCAGGCAATTCTCCTGCCTCAGCCTCCTGAGTAGCTGGGATTACAGGCATGTGCCACCATGCCCAGCTAATTTTTTGTATTTTTAGTAGAGACGGGGTTTCACCATGTTGACCAGGATGGTCTCGATCTCTTGACCTCGTGATCCACCCGCCTCGGCCTCCCAAAGTACTGGGATTACAGGCTTGAGCCACCGTGCCCAGCTCTTTTTTATTCTTTATTTTTTTTGAGACAGAGTGTTGCTCTGTTGCCCAGGCTAGAGTACAGTGGCATGATCTAAGCTCACTGCAACCTCCACTTCCTGGGTTTAAGCAGTCCTGCTTCATCCTCCAGAGTAGCTGGGATTACAGGTGCACGCCACCATGCCCGGCTCATATTTTTGTATTTTTATTAGATTTCACCATGTTGGCCAGTCTGGTCTTGAACTCCTGACCTCAAGTGATCTGCCTGCCTCTGCCTCCCAAAGTGCTGGGATTACAGGTGTGAGCCACCGCACCTGGCCTGGCTAATTTTAAAACCTTTTTTTAGAGACAGGGTCTTGCTTTGTGCCTAGGCTGGTCTTGAACTCCTGGTCTCAAGTGACCTCCTGCCTCAGCCTTCCAAGTCGCTGAGATTAAGAACTAAGTTCTGTTTGATTCCAGAGGCTATCGGGTGACTTTTTTGCAGCCCACTGGCTTGGGCTAGGGGAATTGGGAGGTGGGGGGTGGCGGCCTGGAGGCAGAAAGGGCCTCCCCACAGACATTGCGGTGAGCCGAGATTGTGCCACTGCACTCCAGCCTGGGCAGCAAGCAGAGGGAGACTGTCTCAATTCAAAAAAAAAGGAAGAAGAAGAAAGGACTCCCTGGCTTAGGGGTGGGATTGCCACCCCCAAGAAAGAATCAGTATCTTTGCCTCCACTCCAGGGGAGAGAGGCAGGAACGGGGGCAGAGGTTCTCTCCCCTTTAGGGAAACTGAGGCACAGAGGCGTCCTTGGGACCCACAGTGGAGTTGAGGTCTCGCTTTCCCAGCGGGTAAACTGAGGCCTGGAGGAGTGGGAGGGCTCAGCCCCACCCCCACCTACTCTCCCAGGGCTCCTTCACGGTCATGGGAGTCATCAGCGGCCCCCTCCTCGGAGCCTTCATCTTGGGAAGTTCCTTCCCGCCTGTAACACCCCGGTGAGTGGGGGCGGTGCGAGGGGAGGGGAGGGGGGCGTGGCCGGGCAGGCCCCGCCCTTCCCCTGACGCCGGCTCCGCCCCCAGGGCGTCCTCTCGGGACTGGCCGCGGGCTTGGCGCTGTCGCTGTGGGTGGCCCTGGGCGCCACCCTGTACCACCTAGCGAGCAGACCATGAGGGTCCTGCCGTCGTCGGCTGCCCGCTGCGTGGCTCTCTCAGCCAACGCCTCTGGCCTCCTGGACCCGTCTCGCCTCCCTGCTAACGACTCCAGCAGGGCCCCAGGTGAGTCGACTTGGGTGGGTGGGTCGGGGGCGGGGGGGTGATTTTTTTTTTTTTCTTTTTTTTTTTTTTGAGACAGTTTCGCTCTTGTTACCCAGGCTGGAGTGCAATGGCGCGATCTCGGCTCACCGCAACCTCCGCCTCCTGGGTTCAGGCAATTCTCCTGCCTCAGCCTCCTGAGTAGCTGGGATTACAGGCACGCGCCACCACGCCCAGCTAATTTTTTGTATTTTTAGTAGAGACGGGGTTTCACCATGTTGACCAGGATGGTCTCGATCTCTTGACCTAAGTGCTGGGATTACAGCTATGAGCCACCGCGCCCGGCCGGGGGGGTGATCTTAAAGGGAAACTTAAATGCCCTGCACTCTGCATAAGAAGCCTGATTAGTAAAATGCATTCCCGGTGGAGGGAATCCCAGGTGCAAAGGCCCTGAGGCCACATTCAGTTCAGTCCCAGTCCAGCTACACTGAGGTTAGGGTGCGTTTAATGGGAAGAGAAATGGATAGGAGACATGGTGCAGCCAGAGGAAGTTTGTGCTTTTTTGAGACGGAGTTTCACTCTTGTTACCCAGGCCGGAGTGTGATGGCGCGATCTCGGCTCACTGCAACCTCCGCCTCCTGGGTTCAAGCGATTCTCCTGCCTCAGCCTCCTGAGTAGCCGGGATTACAGGCACGTGCCACCACGCCCAGCTAATTTTCATTTTTAGTAGAGACGGGTTTCTCCATGTGGGTCAGGCTGGTCTCGAAAGCCCGACCTCAGGTGATCTGCCCACCTCAGCCTCCCAAAGTGCTGGGATTACAGGCGTGAGCCACCGCACCTGGCTGGAAGTTAATACTTTCTTTTTGTTTTGTTTTCCTGAGACAGTCTCGCTCTGTTATCCAAGCTGGAGTGCAGTGGTGCAGTCCCAGCTCACTGCAGCTTCAACCTCTCAGGCTTAAGCAATCCTCCCAGCTTGAGGGAGGCCCAGAATTAGGTTGATTCTATTTTTTATTGAGAGAAAATTAGCCATTTTAAAGTGGCATTTAGGCCAGGCAACCTCTGCCTCCTGGGTTCAAACAATACTCCTGCCTCAGCCTCCCAAGTATCTGGGATTACAGGCGCACACCACCACATCCGGCTACTTTTCGTATTTTTAGTAGAGAAGGGGCTTCACCACGTTTCGTTGGCCAGGCTGGTCTCAAACCCCTGACCTCTGGTGATCCACATGCCTCGGCCGCCCAACGTGCTGGGATTACAGGCCTGAGCCACCATGCGTGGCCTATGTTTAACTTTCTGAGGAACTACCAGACTTTTCCACAGCGGCTGCATCCTTTTATACTCCCACCAGCAACTTCCACGTCCTCGCCAATACTTCTTTTTCTCCATCCTAGTGGGTGTGAAGTGATACCACCATGGTATCACAAAGGATTTGCATTTCCCTGAGGTGTAAGGATGGTGAGCATCTTTTCATGTGTGTATTGGCCACTGGTGTATCTTCTTTGGATAAATTTCCATTTAATCCAGCCTGGGCAACATAGAAATACCCCATCCCTACAAAAATAAAAATGAAAAGTGTAGCTGAGCATGGTGGTGCACACCTGTAGTCTCAGCTACTCAGGAGGCTGAGGCAGGAAGATCCCTTGAGCCTGGGAGGCTGAGGCTGCAGTGAGGCGTGGTCTCACCACTGCACTCCATCCTGGGCAACAGCAAGCCCCTGTCTCAAATTTAAAAAAAAAAAAAAAGCCGCCGGGCGCGGTGGCTCAAGCCTGTAATCCCAGCACTTTGGGAGGCCGAGGCGGGTGGATCACGAGGTCGAGAGATCGAGACCATCCTGGTCAACATGGTGAAACCCCGTCTCTACTAAAAATACAAAAAAATTAGCTGGCATGGTGGCACGTGCCTGTAATCCCAGCTACTCAGGAGGCTGAGGCAGGAGAATTGCCTGAACCCAGGAGGCGGAGGTTGCGGTGTGAGCCGAGATCGAGCCATTGCACTCCAGCCTGGGTAACAAGAGCGAAACTTCGTCTTGGAAAAAAAAAAAAAAAAAAAAAAAGCCATTTGCCCAATTTTAAATTGAATGATTTGTCTTTTTATTGTTGAGAGTTATAATTTATATATTTTTATATCTTTATATATTCTGGATACAAGCCCCTGTCAGATGTGTAATTTGCATGTGACATTTTCTCCCATTCTGTAGATTGTCTTCATTCTCTCGATAGAATCCTTTGATTTGTGATGCACAGAAATTTTTAAAGTGTGTTTGTGTGTGTGTGTGTGTGTGTGTGTGTGTGTGTGTGTGATGGAGTCTCGCTCTGTTGCCTAGGCTGGAGTGCAGTGATGCAATCTCATTTCACTGCAACCTCCACCACCCAGGTTTAAGGGATTCTCCCACTTCAGCCTCCTGAGTAGCTGGGACTGCAGGTGTACACCACCATGCCAAGCTAATTTTTGTATTTTTAGTAGAGACGGGGTTTCATCATGTTGGCCAGGCTAGTTTCAAACTCATGACCTCAGGTGATCCACCTGCCTTGACTTCCCAAAGTATTGGGATTACAGTCATGAGCCACCACAGCCAGGCAGAAATTTTTAATTTTTGATGAAGTCCAATTTATTTATTTTTTTCTTGGTGGGCTTTTGCTTTTGATCATATGTAAGAAACAATTGCAGTCATGAAGATTCCCACCTGTGTCTTCTTCTGAGAGTTTAATTTGGTTTGATTTTGAGGGTGACAGGGAGCCACAGAGGGTGATGGGCAGCAGCAGGAGGTGATCTGAGTTACATTTTAGTAATTCGCCCTCTGTGTGTGTGGAGGACGACTTCTGGGATGGGGATGGGTTACCTGGAGGGAAGGACCATTGGCTACTGCACAGGTCTGGGCAGACAGCAATGGAGGTATGTGCTAGGCCATGGCAATTGGAGGAAGGGAATTAGGGCAGGCATCCCCAAACTTTTTACACAGGGGGCCAGTTCACTGTCCCTCAGACCGTTGGAGGGCTGCCACATACTGTGCTCCTCTCACTGACCACCAATGAAAGAGGTGCCCCTTCCTGAAATGCGGTGGGGTGCGGGTGGGGGGGAGGGGCGGGCCGGATAAATGGCCTCAGGGGGCCGCATGCGGCCCTCGGTTTGGGGAATGCCTGAATTAGGAAGTGTGGTGGGAACAGCTTTTGATTGCAGACGGAATAAAGAGGAGGTTCAACTCTGTCTCCCCAACCCCCAGCTCAGGAATGGACGCCGCAGCAGATCTGCCTTAGCTGACAGCTTCTATGCCATCTCCTATCTCTATTATGGTGCCCTGGGCACACTGACCACTGTGCTATGCGGAAGCCCTCATCAGCTGCCTGACAGGTAGGTAGATAGAGCCTGTGGGCTTAGAAGTCACCCCATTCATCTCTCTGCCGCAAGGCTCCACCCAGAAGGGAGGGGAGAAGGGATGCTCCCATTGGCGGAGCTACCACTGCGTGCTGTACATATTTGCATGTTATTATTATTATTATTATTATTATTATTATGTTTTAGACGGAGTTTTGCTCTTGTTTGCCCGTGCAATGGCACGATCTTGACTCATCACAACCTCCACCTTCCGAGTTCAAGAGATTCTCATGTCTCAGCCTCCTGAGTAGCTGGGATTACAAGTGTGCACCCCCACGCCCAGCTAATTTTGGATTTTTAGAAGAGATAGAGTTTCGCCATGCGTGTCGAACTCCTGGGCTCAAGTGATCTGCTTACCTCGGCCTCCCAAAGTTCTGAGATTAGAGACGTGAGCCACCGCACCTGGGCTGCACCCTATTTTTTTAAAAAGGAAAAATAAAGTGTGTGTGTGTGTGTACATATATATATATACACTTTTCTTTGATGTAGATATACATACATAAAAGAAATTATACATATAAATTATGAATATATACATAAAAGAAATAATATATGTATTATAACTATATACGTATATACTTATGTGAATGTGTGTGTGTGTGTGTGTGTGTGTGTATATATATATATTTTTTTTTCTTTTTAAGAGATGGAGTCGGCTGGGCATGGTGGCTCATGCCTGTAATCTCAGCACTTTGGGAGGCCAAGGCAGGTGGATCACCTGAGGTCAGGAGTTCAAGACCAGCCTGGCCAACATGGTGAAACCCCGTCTCTACTAAAAATACAAAAAACATTAGCTGGGTGTGGTGGCTGGCCCCTGTAATCCCAGCTACTCGGGAGGCTGAGGTAAGAGAATTGCTTGATCCCGGGAGGTGGAGGTTTCAGTGAGACGAGATTGGGTCACTGCATTCCATCCTGGACGACAGAGTGAGACTCCATCTCAAAACAAAAACAAAAAACAAAAACAAAAACAAAAAAATCCAGCTCTTACTCCGTTACCCAGGCGGGAGTGCAGTGGCACGACCATGGCTCACTGCAACCTTCAACTCCTGAGCTGAAAGCAATCCTCCCACCTCATCCTCCTGAGTAGCTGAGACTACAGGCGCGCGCCAATATGCCAGGCTCACATTTACATCCTTTAAAGCTATGTCGCTTTCTTGACAACCTCCACCTGTCAGAGCTTGCCCTGTTTTGCAGAGGCAGAAACTTGAGGCATCGCCTCCACTCCTATCTCCCACAAGATTTAAGTCCTCAGCAGAGGATGCGGGATGGGGCGGGCGGCGCTATCCCTGGTGCTGAAATATCTTCTCCTCAGGCTGCTGGTGACTCCACACTTCTTAGGGAATTCTAAATTCCACAGAAAAGTAGAAGGAGACAAAGAGGGGAAATCAGGCAGTGATAGCAGTACCTGCTCACACTTCTTGAGTCTCAGACTTCGCATTCATCAGGACTTTATCAAGTCTCCCTCTGTGCTGGGTGCTATTTTAGGCACTGGGGATACAGCAGTGAAAGGAATCCTGCCAGGCTGGACCCTCCCTGCCATCCTGGACCCTCCCTGCCCTCCACTAATGTCCTTTGTTGTTTTGTTTTGTTTTGTTTTGTTTTGTTTTGTTTTTTGAGATGCAATTTCACTCTTGTCTCCCAGGCTGGAGTGCAATGGCGCGATCTTGGCTCAGGCAACCTCCGCCTCCTGAGTTCAAGAGATTCTCCTGCCTCAGCCTCCCAAGTAGCTGGGATTACAGGCGCCCACCAACACACCTGGCTAATTTTTGTACTTTTAGTAGAAATGGAGTTTCACCATGTTGGCCAGGCTGGTCTCGAACTCCTTGACCTCAAGTGATCCCCCACATCGGCCTTCAAAAGTTCTGGGTTTACAGATGTGAGCCACTGTGCCCAACCTCCACTGTTCTTGTTTGCTTTGTTTTTGAAACAGGGTCTCTGTCACCAGGCTGGAGTGTACAATGATGGCTCACTGCGGCCTCAACCTCTTGGGTTCAAGCGATCCTCCTGTCTCAGCCTCCCAAGTAGCTGAGACTAGAGGCACGTGCCACTATGCCTGGCTATTTTTTAAAAAATATTTTGTAGAGATGGAGTCTCACTATGTTGCCTAGACTGGTCTCCAACTACTGGGCAACTCCAAGCAATCCTATCACCTTAAACTCCCAAGGTGCGATTATAGGCATGAGCCACTGTGCCTGGCCTCACTGATGTTTTGTTACAACTTCACTGTGTAGATGAGGAAATTGAAGCTCAGAGGCTTGCCAGGGTCCCTCAGTGGGACTGGAGCCTATTAGACTTCATAGTCCAGGGATCTCCCTTTTCCTTCTCAGGGTCTGGTCTCCAACCCCCATCACCCCTTCATTCAATGCCTGGATTTCTCCATTTCTGCCCACCTCTCAGGCCCCACCAAGCGCAGTGGCCCTGGCTCCGGGATTGTTATGGTGGGACCTTGCACAGCAGACAGCATCAGTGGCCCCCAAGGAAGAAGTGGCCATCCTGGATGACAGCTTGGTCAAGGTCAGTCTTAGGATGGGTTCCCAGAGCTAGAGGCAGCCAGGTGGCTTTGGGGCATCACCATGGCTCAAGGGAGGGATGTGGTGTCTCTGTATCTCTCATTCTCTCTAGTCAAAAGACTCTGTTGGGAGCTGATTCATCTTTTTCTTTTTTTTTTTTTTTTAGACAGAGTCTCACTCTGTCACCCAGGCTGGAGTTGCAGTGGCATGATCTCAGCTCATTGCAACCTCTACCTCCTGGGTTCAAGCAATTCTCCTGCCTCAACCTCCCAAGTAGCTGGGATTATAGGCACTTGCCACCATGCCTGGCTATTTTTTTGTATTTTTTAGTAGAAACGGGGTTTCACCATGTTGGCTAGGCTAGTCTTGAACTCCTGACCTCAGGTGATCCACCCACCTTGGCCTCCCAAAGTGCTGGGATTACAGGTGTGAGCCACTGCACCCAGCCGGGAGCTGATTCATCTTCAAGAGTCTTATTATCTCCCTTCACGAGGACTGAACAGAGCTTAATACTATTCCTTTTGTTTGTTTTTTGAGACAGAGTCTCGCTCTGTTACCCAGGCTGGCGTGCAGTGGTTGCAATCTCAACTCACTGCAACCTCCACCTCTTGGTTCAGCCAATTCTCCTGCCTCGGCCTCCTGAGTAGCTGGTACTACAGGTGTGCGCCACCACATCCAGCTAATTTTTGTATTTTTAGTACAGATGGGGTTTCACCGTGTTGCCCAGATGGTCTCAAACTCCTGACCTCAAATGATGCACCCGTCTTGAAACTACCAAAGTTCTGGGATGACGGGCGTTAACCACTGCACCCGGCCTCATCTTCAAGCTTTTAATTGCCTCACTTCATGAGGACTGAACAAAGTTTAATACTATTCCTTTTGTAGTTATCTGTTTTGACAGTGACTTCCAGTCTTTGGCAGGTTGAAACTGGTATGCCGTTAGGGTATTGATGTAAAGTCTCTTCTTAAAATAAAATTACTTAATTCAAAAGTGAGTCAACTTGGAGGAAATATCTTACATAAGAAACACAACAGATGGTCGACCGGTTTTGGCTAAAGCTGCGTGGTTGCTTTGTGAATTCCCAGAGTTTGGAAAAGGTTGTCCCCGGGGGACCTGATCCCAGGCCTTCCCCCTGTTTTGGATTCTCTGTTCCATTCTCTCATTTATTGAGCACGTGCTGTGTACCCAGTCCTGCTCTGGGCTGGGGTCTGAGCCCCCACCCTGCCCTCATCTAACAGGGGCAGGTGAAAACTAAAAAGAGAAACATGTGGGACCTTAAGGGTTTTTTTGTTTGTTTGTTTTCTTATTTGTACTTTAGGTTCTGGGGTACATGTGCAGATCATGCAGGATTGTTGCATAGGCACACACACGGCAATGTTGGTTTGCTGCCTCCATCCCCCATCACCTACATCTGGCATGTTAGGCTTTTTTGTCTTTTTTTTTTTTTTTTTTTCCTTTTTATGGAGAATGGGGTCTCGCTATATTGCCCAGGCAGGTCTCGAACTCCTGAGCTCAAGCTATCCTCCCGCCTCTGCCTCCCTAAGGGCTGGGATTACAAGTGTGAGCACAGCGCCCAGATTTTTTTTTTTTTTTTTTTTTTTTTGAGATGGAGTCTCACTCTGTTACCCAGGCTGGAGTGCAATGGTGCAACCTTGGCTCACTGCAACCTCTGCCTCCCGGGTTCAAGCAATTCTCCTGCCTCAGCCTCCTGAGTAGCTGGGATTACAGGCATCTGCCACCACGCCTGGCTAATTATTGTATTTTTAGTAGAGATGGGGTTTCACCATCTTGGCCAGGCTGGTCTTGAACTTCTGACCTCGTGATCCACCTGCCTCAGCCTCCCAAGTGCTGGGATTACAGGTCTGAGCCACCGTGCCCGGCACATGTAGGATTCTAGCATACGATAAGCATTCAAAGCTAATAAAACCGGATGCCGTCAGACCGGGCATGGTGGCTCATGCCTGTAATCCCAGCGCTGTGGGAGGTTGAGGTGGGCAGATCGCTTGAGGCCACAGGCTCAAGACCAGCCTAACATGGCGAAAACCCCGTCTCTACTAAAAATACAAAAATTAGCTGGGCATGGTGGCACGTGCCTGTAATCCCAGCTACTCGGGAGGCTGAGGCAGGAGAATTTGCTTGAACCCAGGAGGCGGAGGTTGTAGTGAGCTGAGATTGTGCCACTGCATTCCATCCTGGGTGACAGAGTGAGATTTCGTCAAAAAGAGGAAGGGAGGGAGGGGAGGGAAGGAAGGAAGGAAGGAGGAAAGAAAACGAAAGAGAAACATAGGTAGCACAGCAGGAGTGATTTAAAGAAAAAAAGAGAGAGAGACATGTAGGGTCTCAGCATGATAAGCATTTAAAGGACAATGAAACCGGATGCTGTGATGGGGAGCAACTTTAGCCAGGGGAAGTCAGGGGTGGCCTCTTGGGGAGAGGTGACATTGATCGATCCTGGACTTTGAGAAGGAACCTGCCACAGACAGGAACAGGTCTGACTGAAAAGGGGACTGGGGAGGGGAGAGGTTTGGCTGAAGGGCTTTAAAGCTCCCTACAGCTGCCCTGGAGAAGTATTTGTCTTTTCTCCCCCTCCCCTCCCCTCCCTTCCCCTCCCCTGCCTCCCCCCCTTACCTCCTCCCCTTTCCCCTCCTTTCCCTTCTCTACCCTCCCCCCTCCCCTCCCCTCCTCTCTCCCCTTCCTCCTTTTCTTTCTTTCTTTCTCTTCTTTCTTTCTTTCTTTTTTTTTGTTCTTTATTATTTTCTTTTTCTTTTTTTGTTTGTCTTTTTTTTTTTTTTGAGTAGGGTCTCACTCTATTGCCCAGACTGGAGCACAGTGTCATGATCATGGCTCACTGCAGCCTTGACCTCCATGGCCCAAGAATTTCTCCTGTCTTTCAACCTCCTGAGTAGCTGGGATTACGGGCATGCACCACCCTGTCTGGTTTAATTTTTTGCATTTTTGGTTGAGATGGGGTTTTGCCATGTTGGCCAGGCTGGTCTTAAACTCCTGGGTTCAAGTGATCTGCCCACCTTGGCCTCCCAAAGTGCTAGGATTACAGTGGGTGAGCCACCGTGTCTGGCCAGAAATATTTATTTTCCTGAAGGTGAACGGGCAGAGAAGCAGAGAGAGGAGGGGGGCCTAGAGCAGGCATCTGAGAAAGTGCTGATGGCCTGGGCTGTAGGTGACACGTGAGTGGGGAAGAGAAGCTCCCGGAAATGTTGCAGGCAGAGGGACAAGACTGGCCCGTGCACTGGATGAGGGCAATCGCGCAATTCCGTGCAGGCCCCCCATCTGGGAGATGAGCTGACCTGGAAGAGGGCGGGACAGGGTCTCTGATGCGATCTCTCTTCCCCACTTACCCCAGGATCTGAAGAAGTCCCCCCTGGAACCAAGAAGCCCCCTGGCTTCCTGCCCACCAGTGAGGACCGTCTGTTTTTCCTGGGGCAGAAGGAGCTGGAGGGGGTGGGCTCCTGGACCGCCTGCAGTGGACATGATGGTGGTCCGGACCAGCGGGAGACAAACCTCTGAGGACCGCTGAGGGACTGATGCCCTGGGCTGGAACCTCAGGATGGGCCAATCCCAGACCGCGGCTCACAACCTCGGCTCCGATTGGCTGGATTGTCTTGTATGCAAATGAGTTCGGGACTCTAGGCCCTACCCCGTGGGAAGAGACCAGGCCCTGCCTCCGGGAGGTCATGGTTTAAATCCATCCCCCTGCTTCATGAGATGCTGTGGCCCCGATGGCTCCCCCAAAATAAAGCTGGGTTTCTCTCTCTCTCTCTTTTTTTTTTTTTTTTTTTTGAGATGGTGTCTTGCTCGTTGCCCAGGCTGGAGTGCGGTGGTGTGATCTCAGCTCACTGCAACCTCTGCCTCCCAGGTTCCAGCAATTCTCCTGCCTCAGCCTCCCAAGTAGCGGGGATTCCAGGCGTGTGCCACCACGCCTGGCTAACTTTTTGTGTTTTTAGTAGAGACAGGATTTCACCATGTCAGTCAGTCTAGTC
Organism: Saimiri boliviensis; assembly: GCF_048565385.1. Lineage (NCBI taxonomy): Eukaryota > Metazoa > Chordata > Mammalia > Primates > Cebidae > Saimiri > Saimiri boliviensis. Next base: position 29,718,316 of record NC_133462.1, on the reverse strand, counting down.
TTGAACTCCTGACCTCAAGGGATACGCCCACCTCGGCCTCCCAAAGTGCTGGGATTACAGGCATGAGCCGCTGTATCCAGCCTACCATTTTTCTCAATCTATGATAGAAGGAAGTTAGAGTCCCTCTGGACAACATGAGAAGCTCCCAGGCCTAACATCAGGATCTGAGAAAGACCCCAGCTCTTACTCGAAGTGGGTTTAACCTTATTATTTTTTTGAGACAGAGTTTAGCTCTTGTCACCTAGGCTGGAGTGCAATAGTGCGATCTCGGCTCACCGCAACCTCGGCCTCCCAGGTTCAAGCAGTTCTCCTGCCTCAGCCTCCCGAGTAGCTGGGATTATAGGCACCCACTATCACACCCACCTAATTTTTGTATTTTTAGTAGAGACAGGGTTTCATTATATTGGTCAGGCTGATCTCGAACTCCTGACCTCAAATAATCCACCTGCCTCAGCCTCTCAAAGTGCTGGGATTACAGGTGTGAAACACCACGCCAGCCAGAGCCACTGTGCCCAGCCTGTGTTTAACCTTAGCAAGCATTTTGGAAGTCCTCAGGCCAGACCTCCTTGTGCTTGCTCCATTTCAGAGGCAGAGAAACTGAGGCTGAGAGGGGAGGGCAATGGCTTGGCCAAAGACACAATAGCAATCCAGGCATCCAAGCAATCCAGCAAACCAAGAGATGAACACCAACTCTCTCTCCTTTCTTTGTTCTTTTTTTTTTTTTTTTTTGGAGACAGTCTCACTGTCACCCAGACTGGATGCAGTGGTGCAATCTCCACTCACTGCAACCTCTGCCTCCTGGGTTCAAACGATTCTCCTGCCTCAGCAACCTAAGTAGCTGGGATTACAAGTGAGTGCCACCATGCCCCAGGGAATATTTGTAATTCTGTGTTTTTGTAGAGATGGGGTTTTGCCATGTTGGCCAGGCTGGTCTCGAATGCCTGAACTCAGGTGATCCTCCTGCCTTGACCTTCCAAAGGGCTGGGATTACAGGCGTGGTGCCCTGTGCTCAGCCCCTTCTTTATTTTCTTCCTGGGATTGGGGAGGTGATGAATCAGACCCCACGTGGCCTCCGACCTTGGCCCACACCCCTGCTATATCTCCCATCACCCTGAGCCTGCTGACGTCCCCTCCTCCCCTGACAATGGAGGCTCTTGAATTAGGTTGTGTCCCCCCCAAAAATCATGTTCACCCAGAACCTTAGAACGTGAGCTTACTTGGAAACAGGATCTTTGCAGGTATAATTGGTGACATTAAAAGAGGTCTTGGCCGGGCGCGGTGGCTCACGCCTGTAATCCCAGCACTTTGGGAGGCCAAGGCGGGTGGATCACGAGGTCAGAAGATGGAGACCATCCTGACCAACATAGTGAAACCCCGTCTCTACTAAAAATACAAACTTAGCTGGGCATGGTGGCGCGTGCCTGCAATCCCAGCTACTCTGGAGGCTGAGGCAGAAGAATCGCTTGAACCAGGGAGTTGGAGGCTGCCGTGAGCCGAGATGGCGCCGCTGCACTCCAGCCTGGTGACAGAGCGAGATTCCATCTCAAAAAAGAAAAAGAAAAAAAAAAAAGTCTTACTGGAGGAGGATGGATGAACCCAGTGCCTGGTTCCTCACATGAAGTAGAGAAAAATACAGAGAAACGCATGGGGAAGACACCACGTGGAGACAGGGGCAGAGGTCGGATCGATGAGTCTTGAGTCAGAGAACCCAGGGATTGCCAGCAGCAACCAGAAATCAGGAGGGAGGCAGGGGATGCATTCTTTCTTAGAGCCTTTAGAGGGGACGTGGCCCTGCTGATACCTTGATGTTGGACTTCTGTCTGCCAGAACTGTCAGAGAATAAATTTCTGTTGTTTGATGCTGCCAGGCCTGTAGTGATTTGTGACAGCAGCCACAAGAGCTCATATACACCTTTTTCTTTTTCTTTTTTGAAACAGAGTCTCACTCTGCCACCCAGGCTGGAGTGCAGTGGCACCATCTCAGCTCTCTACAACCTCTGCCTCCCGGGTTCAAGCCACTCTCTTTCCTCAACCTCCCGAGTAGCTGGAATGACAGGCGTGTGCCACCACACCCGGCTGATTTTCGAATTTTTAATAGAGATGGGGTTTCACCATGTTGGTCAGACTGGTCTTGAACTCCTGATCTCAAGTGATCTGCCCGTCTCAGCCTCCCAAAGTGCTGGGATTACTTACAGCCATGAGCCACCACGCCTGGCCTCATACACACCTTCTGATCCTGCTTCTCTTCACCCCTTGGAGGGCTGGTCCTCTGTGCCTGCTTTTGGGATTGGACACCTTTAAATTTGGACTTAAAACTGATCATTACAACTTTAAAATCAATGACTTGGAGGTGTGGTGGCCCACGCCTGTAATCCCAGCACTTTGGGAGGCTGAAGCGGGCAGATCACTTGAGGTCAGGAGTTCAAGACCAGACTGGCCAGCATGGTAAAAATCCCGTCTCTGCTAAAAATACAAAAATTAGCCAGGTGTGGTGGCAGGCGCCTGGAGTTCCAGGTACTCGGGAGGCTGAGGCAGGAGAATTGCTTGAAACTGGGAGGTGGAGGTTGCCGTGAGCCAAGATCACGCCACTGCATTCCAGCCTGAGCAACAGAGCAAGTCTCTCTCTCTCTCTCTCTCTCTCTCTCTCTCTCTCTCTCTCTCTCTCTCTCTCTCTCTCTCTCTCTCTCTCTCTCTCTCTCTCTCTCTCTCCATGTACATATATATGGAGTCTCACTCTGTTACCCAGGCTCAAGTGCAGTGACAGCATCTTGGCTCACTATAACCTCTGTGTCCCAGGTTCAAGCGACTCTCCTTCCTCAGCTTCCTGATTAGCTGGGATTACAGGCACGTGCTATAATCTATATAAATAAATGAGCAATGTGATAAGCAGATTTTCCACCTCTGGGTAGTGCTCACTTAGAACAGAGCCCAAATCTGGGGTGGGAGGAGACACATGGGGTAAAGATGGATAAAAGTTCCCCCAAGCGGCAGGGTGCAGTTGCGTGTGCCTCTAGTCCCAGCTATTTGGGAGGCTGAGGCTGGAGGATCGCTTGAGCCCAGGAGTGCTGGGCTGTAGGGCGCTATGCCGATCACGTGTCCACACTAAGTTCGTCATCAATGTGGTGACCTCCCGGGAACGGGGGACCACCAGGTTGCCTAAGGAGGGGTGAACCGGCCCAGGTCGGAAATGGAGCAGGTCAAAACTCCCGTGCTGATCAGTAGTGGGATCACGCCTGTGAACAGCCATTGTACTCCAGCCTGGGCAACATAGCGAGACCCCATCTCTTAAAAAAAAAAAAAAGTTCCCCCAAGTGAGCAGAAGAAGCTGATCTGGCTGCAGTTGAGAGATCCATTCACGGTGTTCATTCCATCTACTGCGGAGTAGTATTCCACTGTGCAAAAGGACCGTTGTTTATCACATATTCACCAGTGGATGTATGGGTTGTTTCCAGTTTTCGAGTATGAGAAATAAAGTTGCTATGAACATTCATGTACAAGTCTTTGTATGGATGCCAGGTGCAGTGGCTCATGCCTGTAATCCTGACACTTTGGGAGACTAGGCAGGAGGATCACTCGAGACCAGGAGTTTGAGACCAGCTGGGGCAACAAAGCGAGACCCCATCTCTACAGAAAAATTTAAAAATTAGCCAGGTGAGGTGGTGCATGCCTATAGTTCCAGCTACTTGCAAGGTTGAGGTGGGAGAATTGCTTGAGCCCAAGAGGTCGAGGCTGCAGTGAGCTGTGTGCACCACTGCACTCCAGCCTGGATGACAGCAGGATCCTGTCACTATTTTATTTCTTTATGTGGACATATACAGATGCTCTTTGAGGTGGTTATATCCAAGTAAACCCATCATAAGGAGAAAATATCACACACTGAAAATGTATTTAATACACCTAACCTACTGGACATCATAGCTTAGCCTAACCTACCTTAAACATGCTCGGAATACTTACCTTTGGACCAGTGCATTGACTGACATCTGTAATCCCAGCACTCTGGGAAACTGAGGCGCACAGATTGCTTGAGCCCAGGAGTTTGAGACCAGCCTGGACAACATGGTGAGATCCCAGCTCTACCAAAAATACAACAACAACAAAAAAGCTGGGTGTGTGGAGGGATGCGTCTGTGGTCCCGGCTACTTGGGAGGCTGAGGTGGGAGGATCACTTGGGCCATTGAGGGCAGAGGTTGCAGTGAGCAGAGATCTCACCACTGCACTCCAGCCTGGGTGACAGAGCAAGACCCCATCTCAGCCGGGCGCGGTGGCTCAAGCCTGTAATCCCAGCACTTTGGGAGGCTGAGGCGGGTGGATCACAAGGTCGAGAGATCGAGACCATCCTGGTCAACATGGTGAAACCCTGTCTCTACTAAAAATACAAAAAATCAGCTGGGCATGGTGGCACGTGCCTGTAATCCCAGCTACTCAGGAGGCTGAGGCAGGAGAATTGCCTGAACCCAGGAGGCGGAGGTTGTGGTGAGCCAAGATCGTGCCATTGCACTCCAGCCTGGGTAACAAGAGTGAAACTCCGTCTCAAAAAAAAAAAAAAAAAAAAGACCCCATCTCAAAAAAAAAGGACACTCGCCTACAGTTGGGCAAATTCATCTTACACAAAACCTGTTTGGTAATAAACCGCTGCATACCTCATGTAATTTATTGGATACTGTGCTGAAGTAAGGTTTCTACGGAACGCGGATCACTTATGCAGCATCATAAAGCTGAAAAATCGTTAAGTCCAACCATCAAAAGTCAGTGGCCATCTCTAACTTTGTAAGCAGACAGGAAGGGTCTCCAGGACTACAGGATTTTTTTTTTCTTTTCTTTTCTTTTTGAGATGGCATCTCACTCTTTTGCCCAGGCTGGTCTTGAACTCCTGGGCTCAAGTGATCCTCCTGTCTCAGCCTCCCAAACTGTTGGGATTACAGATTTGAGCCACTGTGCCTGGCCTGTTTGCCTAATGTCCTTTTCCGATTGTTCATTGTTAGTGGTGTAGAAATACAATTGATTTTTGTGGGTAGATTTTGTATTCTGCAAATTTGCTGAATTCACTTATTTTAACATGTTTCTGTTGATGTGTGTGTAATTCCTAGGATACTCTATGTATAAGATCATGTCGCCGGGCGCGGTGGCTCAAGCCTGTAATCCCAGCACTTTGGGAGGCCGAGGCGGGTAGATCACGAGGTCAAGAGATCGAGACCATCCTGGTCAACGTGGTGAAACCCCGTCTCTACTAAAAATACCAAAAAAGTTAGCTGGGCATCGTGGCGCGTGCCTGTAATCCCAGCTACTCAGGAGGCTGAGGCAGGAGAATTGCCTGAACCCAGGAGGCGGAGGTTGCGGTGAGCCGAGATGGCGCCATTGCACTCCAGCCTGGGTAACAAGAGGGAAACTCCGTCTCAAAAAAAAAAAAAAAAAAAAGATCATGTCATCTGCAAACACAGATAATTTTATTTCTTCTTTTCCAATTTGGATGCAGAAATTTTCAATGTCTGTTTCACTCCATCTTGAAAAAATAAATAATCAATATATACTATGGAAGAGGGAATCCTACATATGTCCTTCTTGATTTTTTTTTTTTTTTTTGAGACGGAGTTTCGCTCTTGTTACCCAGGCTGGAGTGCAATGGAGCGATCTCGGCTCACCGCAACCTCCGCCTCCTGGGTTCAGGCAATTCTCCTGCCTCAGCCTCCCGAGTAGCTGGGATTACAGGCACGTGCCACCATGCCCAGCTGATTTTTTTGTATTTTTAGTAGAGACGGGGTTTCACCATGTCGACCAGGATGGTCTCGAACTCTCGACCTTGTGATCCACCCGCCTCGGCCTCCCAAAGTGCTGGGATTACAGGCTTGAGCCACCGCGCCCGGCCTATTTATTTATTTATTTATTTATTTTGGATGGAGCCTCACTCCGTCACCCAGGCTGGAGTGCAATGGCGCAGTCTCAGATCACTGCAACCTCCACCTCCCAATTCAAACTATTCTCCTGCCTCAGCCTCCCAAATAGCTGGGACTGCAGGCACATGACACCACATCAGGCTAGTGTTTGTATTTTTAATAGAGACAGGGTTTCACTCTGTTGGCCAGGCTGGTCTGGAACTCCTGACCTCCTGATCCACCTGCCTCAGCCTCCCAAAGTGCTGGGATTACAGGTGTGAGCCACCGTACCCCGCCCTGTTTTATCATCTAACAGGATGCAGGCGATTTTTTTCTAATCACCATTAATGGTGATTAGAATTTTTAAGAAAAGTTCTAAGAACTTAAAAAAAATAGCAAGGGGGGTGGTTTCTGAATGTTATAATGTTTTTCCATGGTGAAATGATCACGTGGAATTTTTCTCTTTCTATCTTTTCATTGAATAAATGAAGTTTTCTAAAGCTGAACTTTCCTTGTCTCTTTGGAATAAGACCCTGCATACGCCTAGTATATTGTCTTTGAAAGCTCAGCGGAACTCAGTTTGCTAGTGTTTTATTTAGCATTTTTGTGTGCGCTGCGAGCCCTGACCTCTCCCTGGCAGCTCAGTACCCCGCAGCTCAGCCGATTCCCACAGGAATCCCGGACGCTCTGCATAAGGTCAACTGGGTGACTTCAGCCAAGCAGCTCCCCAGGCCTCCTTCCAGAATCTCCTTTTCCTCTGGGCAACTCTGCTGCCCACCCCAGCACCCCAGGCGGTGCCTGTGCCTCCCGTTCCTCCTCACCCTCTGAGCCCCGTCCCGCAGCCCCGTTGAATGTTGTCTAAATGACTGGGAGGTGGGAACCCTCCCCTTCAGGTCCACAGGCTTGTCTCTGCCTCCCCTGCTGATCTTGGTATTTGTAGCTGAACCCAAGACTGAAGCCCTGAATTCCTGTTCTTTCTGGTACAGCGGGGAGTTGTCAAGAAGCCAGGTGGAGCAGAAGACAGGACCAGGCAGGAAGCAGGTAAGTTTCCACTGGAACGACTCCACTTGCCTCCTACCCAGGCCCAGGGCTGTGTCAGCTTCAGGTGCAGCTGGCTCCAGGCCCACCTGGGGCATAGCAGGGCAAGGATGGAAGGTCTCCCCTACAATCTATCCTCCCCAGAGCCAGGTCTCAGATTGGGGCTGGGATTGAGGGTCATTCCAAAACTGGTGGCTCCTCAAGAGGTAGCTCACCTCATGCCACCTACCAAGATAGAATTGGGTTTTTTTTTTGTTTTTTTTTTTGAGACAGACTCTCGATCTGTAAATTAGGCTGGAGTGCAGTGATGCAATCTCCGCTCATTGCAAACTCTGCCTCCCAGGTTCAAGCGACTCTCCTGCCTCATCCTCCTGAGTAGCCGGGATTACAGGTGCCCGCCACCATGCCCAGCTAATTTTCGTATTTTCTTTTTTTTTTTTTTTTTTTTTGAGACCGAGTTTCGCGCTCGTTACCCAGGCTGGAGTGCAATGGCGCGATCTCGGCTCACCGCAACCTCCGCCTCCTGGGTTCAGGCAATTCTCCTGCCTCAGCCTCCTGAGTAGCTGGGATTACAGGCACCCGCCACCATGCCCAGCTAATTTTTAGTATTTTTAGTAGAGACGGGGTTTCACCGTGTTGACCAGGATGGTCTCGATCTCTTGACCTCGTGATCCACCCACCTCAGCCTCCCAAAGTGCTGGGATTACAGGCATGAGCCACCGCGCCCAGCCAAGTTCAGGGATTTTTATAGAGGTTTTATTAGGAAGCCACAATTGATTATTAATTCCATTTCCAGCCCCTCTTCCCGCTCCAGAGAAACGTAGTCAGGCCGAAAGCTCCAGGCTTCTAATCATGGCTTGGTCTTATTGGCTCCCCACCCAGGAACCTCCCAAGGGTCACCTCCTTAGAGCAAAAGACACTCCTGTCACCCAGGAAATCCCAAGGAAATTTGGAGCTCTGTGTCAGGTGTTCCCATCACCCATTACAAAGTTCTCAGGGGCCCTGTGTCAGAAACTGGGGCAATCACACTGCCATGTGTGTACCTATGCAACAATCTTGAATGTTCTTCACATGTACCCCCAAACGTAAAATGCAATTAAAAAAAAAAACTCAAAATGCAAAAAAAAAAAAAAAGAAAAGAAAAAGAAACTGGGGCAAAGACCAAATATTTATCTTACTGTAAATCACATTATCAGGCAGGCATGGTGACTCATGCCTATAATCTCAGCACTTTGGGGGGTTGAGGTGGGTGGATCGTCTGAGGTCAGGAGTTCGAGACCAGCCTGGCCAACACGGCGAAACCTCGTCTTTACTGAAAATACAAAAATTCACGGGGTGTGCCTGTAATCCCAGCTATTCTGGAGGCTGAGGCAGGAGACTCGCTTGAACCTGGGAGGCGGAGGTTGCAGTGAGCTGAGATCGAACCACTGCACTCCAGCCTGGGTGACAGAGCGAGACTCTGCCTCAAAAAAAAAAAAAAAAAAAGTGTGCCCCTGGCTGGAGGTGTAGCTAAGCCTTGCCCTTGGCCTGAGGCGTGACCGGAGTAAAGACCCCAGCCTCAGCTGCTGGTGGGGAGGCTCACGTTTGATATAGGGAAAGAGGCAGCAGACTGGCGGCTATCAGAACAAAGAGAAAACACACCCAACGTGAACAAAGGCTGCGGAGAGCCCACAGATTGCAGAAAACTGGGGAGAAGGGTCAAGTCCAGAGAGCAAACAGACGCTTTGTGTCCCCAAGGGGCTTGGTTGCATGTTCACGCCCGGTTCCTGCCCAGCCCATCCTGGCCCAGCCATCCCGCACAGAAGGCTGTTTGCTGAATTCAATCCTTGCCCAAACATTTGTGTTTTTTTTCTGAGACAAGATGCCTACAGGTGCCCCATGCCCTCTGGCCAGGTCGGAGCTCACAGCTGGGGCAGAGGAGGGAAGGCTGCAGAAGGCTGGTCCTGTGGTTTTGTCTTCACCTCTGAGACTCCGGGCGGAGAGTTCTGGGGTTAGAGCATGGGCAGGGCTCATGGTGTTGGGTCACAGACTCAAGACTCTCCAGCTTCCTCATAAAAAGGATGGAAGCAGCTGGGCGCAGTGGCCCACAGCTGTAATCCCAGCAGTTTGGGAGTCTGAGGCAGGTGGATTACCAGAGATCAGGAGTTCGAGACTAGCCTGGCCAACATAGAGAAAACCCATCTCTACAAAAATACAAAAAGAACTAGTCGGGTGTGGCGGTGCGCGCCTGTAATCCCAGCACTTTGGGAGGCCGAGGCAGGTGGATCACCTGAGGTCAGGAGTTTGAGACCAGCCTGGCCAACATGGTGAAACCCCATTTCTACAAATAATACAAAAACTAGCTGGGTGTGGTGGTGCACACCTATAACCCCAGCTACTTGGAAAGCTGAGGCAGGAGAATTGCTTGAACCTGGGAGGCAGAGGTTGCAGTGAGCCGATATCACGCCGTTGCACTCCAGCCTGGGCAGCAAGAGTGAAACTCTGTCTCAAAAAAAAAAAAAAAAAAAAACTTTAGAAGTAGGAAAAAAGCAGGCTGGGCGCAGTGGCTCAAGCCTGTAATCCCAGCACTTTGGGAGGCCGAGGCAGGTGGATCACGAGGTCAAGAGATCGAGACCATCCTGGTCAACATGGTGAAACCACGTCACTACTAAAATACAAAAAATTATCTGGACATGGTGGCGCGTGCCTGTAATTCCGGCTACTCAGGAGGCTGAGGCAGGAGAATTGCCCGAACCCAGGAGGCGGAGGTTGCGGTGAGCCGAGATCGCGCCATTGCACTCCAGCCTGGGTAACAAGAGCGAAACTCCGTCTCAAAAAAAGAAGTAGGAAAAAAGCATATAGAATAAGGATATAGAGAAAGAAAATGGCTGGGTGCAGGGGCTCATACTTGCAATCTCAGCACTTTGGTAGGAGGGTTCTCTCGTCTGAGGCCAGAAGTTCAGACGAGATCCGGCATGTTCTGGGTGGTATGGCCACAGGCAAGGCCAGGAGTTCAAGACCAGCCTGCACAACATAACAGGACCCTGTATCCACCAAAAAAAAAAAAAAAAAAAAAAAAAAAAAATAGCCAGGTATAATGGCATTCACCTGTAGTCCCAGCTACTCAGGAGGCTGAGGTGGGAGGATCCCTTGTACCACGGAGTTGGAGGCTGCAGTGAGAGGTGATTGGGCCACTGCACTCCAGCCTGGGTAACACAACCAGACTCTGTCTCAAAAACAAACAAAAAACGTAAAAAATATTTTCGTACAGCTGTGTAATGTGTTTGTGGGTTTTTCTTCCTTTTCCTAGAAAGGGTTTTAAGCAAAGTTTTACTACAAAAGCGTGAAAAAGTCTAATTTTCTTCTTTTTTTGAGACGGAGTCTCGCTCTTGTTACCCAGGCTGCAGTGCAATGGCGCGATCTCGGCTCACCGCAACCTCCGCCTTCTGGGCTCAGGCAATTCTCCTGCCTCAGCCTCCTGAGTAGCTGGGATTACAGGCACGCGCCACCATGCCCAGCTAATTTTTTGTATTTTTAGTAGAGACGGGGTTTCACCATGTTGACCAGGATGGTTTCGATCTCTCGACCTCGTGATCCACCCGCCTCGGCCTCCCAAAGTGCTGGGATTACAGGCTTGAGCCACCGCGCCCGGCCCCAAAAGTCTAAAATTTTTAAAGGTGTTTTTTGTGTTGCTTAGTTGTGTTTTGTGTTTGTTTGTTTGTTTGTTTTGAGACAGAGTCTCGTTCTGTCGCCCAGGCTGGAGTGCAGTAGCGCCATCTCGGCTCACCGCAACCTCTGCCTCCCGGGTTCAAGTGATTCTCCTGCCTCAGCCTCCCAAACAGCTGGGATCACAGGCAACCGCCAACGCGCCTGGCTAAATTTTGTATTTTTTAGTAGAGACGGGGCTTCACTATCTTGGCCAGGCTGGTCTCAAACTCCTAACCTCAGTTGATCCACCTGCCTTGGCCTCCCAAAGTGCTGAGATTACAGGTGTGAGCCACCGCGCCTGGCTTTTTTTTTTTTTTTTTTTAAGACAAGGTCTCTCTCTGTCTCCCATGCTGGAGTGCAGTGGTGCAGTCTCGGCTCACTGCAACCTCTGCCTGCTGGTTCAAGAGATTCTCATGCCTCAGTCTCCCAAACACTTGGAATTACTGGCTCCTGCCACCATGCTCACCTAATTTTTTTTTTTTTTTTTTTTTTTTTTTTTTTTTTTTTTTTTTTTGAGACGGAGTTTCGCTCTTGTTACCCAGGCTGGAGTGCAATGGCGCGATCTCGGCTCACCGCAACCTCCGCCTCCTGGGTTCAGGCAATTCTCCTGCCTCAGCCTCCTGAGTAGCTGGGATTACAGGCACGCGCCACCATGCCCAGCTAATTTTTTGTATTTTTAATAGAGACGGGGTTTCACCATGTTGACCAGGATGGTCTCGATCTCTTGACCTTGTGATCCACCCGCCTCGGCCTCCCAAAGTGCTGGGATTACAGGCTTGAGCCACTGTGCCCGGCCTACTATAACTTTTCTATGTTTAGATACATTTAGATACTTACCACTGTGTGCAATTGCCTATAGTATTTTCCTTTTTTTTTTTTTTTTCTGGAGAAAAAGAAAATTTCCCTCTGTCGCCCAGGCTGGAGCGCAGTGGCACCATCTCCGCTCCCTACAGCCTCAACCTCCCGGGCTCAAGCAATCCTCCCACGTCAGCCCTCCAAGTAGCTGGGACTACAGGCATGCACCACCCTGCCCAGATAATTTTTGTCTTTTTTTGTAGAGATAGGGTTTCACCATGTTGCCCAGGCTGGTCTGGAACTCCTGGGTTCAGGCAATAAACCCGCCCGAGCCTCCCAAAGTGCTGGGATTACAGGCGTGAGCCACCACACCCGGCCTGCCTACAATATTTCATATGCTGTACAGGTTTGGAGGAACTGGCCATGCCAGGGACCCCCAATCCCGGGGCCACAAACCAGTATCTGTTAGGAACCAGGCCACACAGCAGAAGGTGAGTGACAGGTGAGCACCCAAAGCTGCTTCTGTATTGACAGCTGCTCTCCGTTGCTCCCGTGATACCTGAGCCTCTCCTCCCATACCATCAGCAGCAACACTCGATTCTCATAGAAGCACGAACGCTATTGTGAACTGCACCTGTGAGGGATGCAGGTTTCGCGCTCCGTATTCTAGACTGCGCACAGTGGCTCACGCCTGTAATTCCAGCACTTTGGGAGGCAGAAGCAGGCAGAAGACATGAGGTCAGGGGTTCAAAACCAGCCTGGCTAACATGGCGAAACTCTGTCTCTACTAAAAATAGCAAAATTAGCCAGGCGTGGTGGTGCACGCCCGTAGTCCCAGCTACTCAGGAGACTGAGGTGGGAGAATCGTTTGAACCTGGGAGGCAGAGGTTGCAGTGAGCTGAGATGGCGCCACTGCACTCCATCCTGGGCAACAGAGGGAGACTGTCTCAAAAAAAAAAGAGAGAGAGAGCGCGAGAGAATCTAATGCTTGACGATCTGTTACTGTCTGCCGTCACCCCAGATGGGATTATCTAATTGCAGAAAATAAAGCTCGGGGCTCCCGCTGATTCTGCATGCTGGTCAGTTACAGTATGACAATGTAATAATAATGGCAATAAAGTGTACAATAAATGTAATGCGCTTGAATCTTTCTGAAACCATCCCCCTCCCTGCCTCCTGAGTAGCTGGGACTACCGGCACATGCAGCACCGTCAGCTCATTCAAAAAAACAAAAAACAAAACAGAACAAAACAAAAAACAAAAAAACTTTTTTTTTTTTTTTTTTGTAGAGATGGGGCTTTACTCTGCTGTCCATTCTGGTCTTGAACTCATGGCCTCAAGGGGTCCTCCTGCCTTGGCCTCAGAAAGCACTGAATCCCAGGCCATAAGCCACCACACCTGCCAAACAACAACTCTTTTTTTTTTTTTTTTTTTTTTTTTTTGAGATAGTCTCGCTCTGTTGCCCAGGCTGGAGAGCACTGGAACGATCTCGGCTCACGGCAAACTTCGCCTCCCGGTTCAAGCAATTCTCCCGACTCAGCCTCCCGAGTAGCTGGGACTACAGGCGCGGGACACTAATTTTTTGTATTTTTAGTAGAGATGGGGTTTCACCATGTTGGTCAGGCTGGTCTCAAACTCCTGACCTCAAGTGATCTCCCTGCCTTGGCCTCCCAAGGTGCTGGGGTTACAGGCGTGGGTCAGCACACGTGGCCCTTTTGCTTATTTATGTAGCATTAAGAAGAAATCCGGAATGAAGTAGCTTCACCTGTTTCTTCTTGGTTTTTCTCTTTTTCTTTTTTTGAGACAGTCTTGCTCTGTCGCCCAGGCTGGAGTGCAATGGCGCGATCTCGGCTCACTGCAACCTCCACCTCCTGGATTCAAGCGATTCTCCCGCCTCAGCCTTCTGAGTAGCTGTGACTACAAGCATGCGCCACCATGCCTGGCTAATTTTTGTATTTTTACTGGAGACGGGGTTTCACCATATTGACCAGGCTGTTCTCAAACTCCTGACCTCAGGCGATCCAGACATCTCGGCCTCTCTAAGTGCTGGAAGTACAGGCGTGAGCCTCCATGCCTGGCCCACATGATTCTTCATCTGCTCCATGATACCACAGATTTTCTTTTTTGGCTCTGCTCTTTCTAGTGTGTTCCCTTTATCCTCATGCTTTTTGCCTCTGGTTGCAGAATGGATGCTGCAGCTCCAGATGTCACATTCAAGGCAGAAACAAGGGGCTCAGGGGGAAAGCCAGCTGCATTTCCCTTTGATCAGATAAAGGCATAAAAATATCTCCTAGAAATTCCCATTGCATCCTTCCTCTTAGGCCTCATTGGTCAGAACTGGGTCCTTGGCCGCCGCTACCTGCAGAGGCGGCTGGGAAACTGGAGCACAGAAAGCCATTGTCTTTCAAATCTGATTTCAGATGTGATGGCTCCTTGCTTCTATTGCACAATATTGATTAAAAGGCAGTCACTAAGGCCGGGAGCAGTGGCTCACACCTGTAATCCCAGCACTTGGGAGGCCAAGGCACGCAGATCCCTTGAGGTCAGGAGTTCAAGAGCAGCCTGACCAACATGGTGAAACCCCGTCTCCACTAAAAATACAAAAATTAGCCGGGCGTGGTGGTGCGCGCCTGTAATCCCAGCTACTCAGGAGGCTGAGGCAGGAGAATCGTTTGAACCCAGGAGGTAGAGGTTGCAGTGAGCCAAGATCATGCCATTGCACTCCAGCCTGGGTGACAGAGTAATAACCTGTCTCAAAAAAAAAAAAAAAAAAAAAAAAAAAAGGTAATCAGCTCACATTCAAAGAGAGGGAATTCTACAAAAGTCAGAATGCCAAGATGTGGGGGTCGTTTCAAACCATCTTAAAGTCTTCCCCCAGTGCCAAATGCACTGGCTTATGCCTGTAATCCTAGTGCTTTGGCAGTCGAGTCCAGGAGTTCAAGACCAGCCTGAGCAACACAGGGTGACCCCATCCCCACCTCAAAAAAAAAAAAGGCGGAACACTGTGGCCCATGACTTTGGTCCCAGCTATGCAGTAGCCTAAGGCAGGAGGATTGCCTGAGCTCAGGAGGTTGAGGCTGCGGTGAGCTGCCATAGTACCACTGCACTCCAGCCTGGCAGCCAAGCAAGACCGTGTCTCAATAAATCAATAAGTGAGTGAGCCACACAGTAACCCCTTACGGGACAGGGCTGGCTGGCTTTCTCTTTCTTTCCTTCCTTCCTTCCTTTTGAGACGGAGTCTCACTCTATTGCCAGGCTGGAGTGCAGTGGCACGATCTCGGCTCACCGCAACCTCTGCCTCCTGGGTTCAGGCAGTTCTCCTGCCTCAACCTCCTGAGTAGCTGGGATTATAGGCACGCGCCACCATGCCCAGCTAATTTTTGTATTTTTAGTAGAGACGGGGTTTCTTCATGTTGACCGGGATGGTCTTGATCTCTTGACCTCGTGATCCACCCGCCTCGGCCTCCCAAAGTGCTGAGATTATAGGCGTGAGCCACCGCACCTGGCCGGGGATGGGGTTTTCTAAGGGTAGGTAAACAGTTCCTGCAGCGGCTGAGGTGTCCCTAAGAGCACATTGACTATTACAGTAAGGATAATCCCAATATTTGTTTCCACTCTTGACGGGCTGGGCTTACTGATAGGATGTAATGACTTCAGCAGAACGGTGTGTGGACCTAAGATTAACATCCAGTTCTGAAAGATGAAGATTGAGATTAAGCATGTGAAGAAAATGTACATTCTAGGAGGGGTTTATAGAAGGAAATATAGGACATGAAATTTCTAAGGCTGATGTAACCTAGCGCTGCAAACTAGGTGGCTTACAGCAGCCGAAAAGGCTGGACATGATGGTGCACACCTGTTATCCCAACACTTTGGGAGGCGGAGGCAGGAGGATCACTTGAGCCAAGGACTTCAAGACCAACCTGGGCAACATGACAAAACCCCGTATCTAAAAAAGTCAAAAAAATTAGCCCGGTATGGTGGTACACACCTGTAGTCCTAGCTACCAGGGAAGTTGAAATGGGAGGATTGCTTGAGCCCAGGAGGTAGAGGTTGCAGTGAGCTGAAATCGTGCCACTGCACACCAGGCTGGGTGGCAGAGTGAGACCCTGTCAACAACAACAAAAAGCAGAAAAACAAAAAACTAGGACCGGGTGCGGTAGCTCACGCCTGTAATCCCAGCACTTTGGGAGGCCGAGGCGGGTGGATCAGGAGGTTGGGAGTTCAAGACCAGCCTGGCCAACATGGTGAAACCCTGTCTCTGCTAAAAATACAAAAAATTACCCAGGTGTGGTGGAGGTTGCAGTGAGCCAACATAGCACCACTGCACTCCAGCCTGGTGACAGAAGCGAGACTCTGTTTCCAAAAAAAAAAAAAAAAAAATATATATATATATATATATATATATATATATATATATATATATGCCTATAATCCCAGCTAGTTGGAAGGCTGATGCAGGAGAATCACTTGAACCTGGGAGTCAGAGTTTACAGTGAGCCAAGATCATGTCATTGCACTCCAGCCTGGGCAACAAGAGCAAAACTTCATCTCAAAAATAAATAAATAAAAATAAACATAAACAAAGACGAGGGAATTTGGAGCACGGGGCCATGTGGTGAAGAAGGCAGAGACTGGCGTATATGGGCACAAGTCAAGGAATTGCCAAGGACAGCCGAAGCCACAGATGCAGGAGAGAGGCCGGGGACGGATTCTCTTTCAGAGCTTCCAGAAGTAACCGGCTCTGTCCACACCTTGATTCCGGACTTCTGGCCTCTAGAACTGTGAGACAATACATTTCTACAGGGGTTTTTTTGTTTGTTTGTGTTTTTGGTTGTTTTTTTTCTTTTTTTAAACTTCTTTCACTGGCCAGGGGTCTTAGAGAAGGCGGGGGTTCCTCTTGGGTTAAAAGTCCCCTTCCACACCTCTTCGGACTCCATGTTTGGGTCCCCTTCCACAAATACTCCCTTCGTGGAAGCCGTCTTTCTCTCTCCTGGATTTCCCTTCTGGGGTCCCCTTCCAAACTCTCTCGTGGAAGCCTGTCTTCCCCTCCTGAACTCCGTCTCTGTCTATTCCCTAACACTCTCGTGGAAGCTGCTTTCCTCTCCTGGATCCCATGTTTCTGGATTCTCTCACTCAGTGTGAGACTTAGCTGTTTCTCTGTCTCTCTTTCTCCAGTTTCTCTCTCTCTTTAAATAAAGTACTTTCTGCAAACACTTTGAGTCTGGCATTTACTGCACACTGTGCCGTGGTCCCCTCTCTCATTCTTCAGAGGGCAGGAGACCAAGAACCTGGAGAAACACTCTCTCAGGGGAGCTGAGGGCACCCTGAGCCCCAATATTACAATTGCATATATAGAGAGAGAAAGAGAGAATTGCTTTATTATATTACTGAATTAACCCCTTGATCTTTATATAATAACCTACTTTGTGTCTTTGCAGAGTTTCTGATTTAAAGTCTGTTTTCTCTGGTATAAGTATAGCTGCTCCTGATTACCTCTGATTTCCGTTCACGTGGCATTATCTTTTTCTGTCTCTTTCCATTCAGTCTCTTAAGTGTCTTGACAAGTGAAGTGAGTTTCTTGTAGCCAGAATATCATTGGGTCACGCTTTATCCATTACGCCAGTCTGTGTCTTTCAGGCAGGTAATTTCACCTATTTATATTTAAGGTTGGAGTTGAGAGGTGAGGACTCACTTCTGTCATTTTGTGCATTGTTTTCCGGTTGTTCTGTATATCCTCTGTTCTTTCTCCCTCTCCTCACTGACTGGTGCGGCTTGGTGGTTTTCTTTAGTGGTGACATTTGAGTCCTTTCTCGTTCTCATTTGTGTCTGCCCTATCACGGAGTGTAACACTTTCGTGTGTTTTCATCATGGCAGACGTGGTTGTTTTGCTTCACCATGTAGGACTCCCGTAAGCATTTTTTTATGGTGCCAGTTACAAGGGCGATGAATATTCTCAGTGTTTGCTTTTCTGGTAAAGATTTCTAAAAAAAAGCCGGGCGTGGTGGCTCAAGCCTGTAATCCCAGCACTTTGGGAGGCCGAGGCAGGTGGATCACAAGGTCAAGAGATCGAGACCATCCTGGTCAACATGGTGAAACCCCGTCTCTACTAAAAATACAAAAAATTAGCTGGACATGGTGGTGCGTGCCTGTAATCCCAGCTACTCAGGAGGCTGAGGCAGGAGAATTGCCTGAACCCAGGAGGCGGAGGTTGCGGAGAGCTGAGATCGTGTCATTGCACTCCAGCCTGGGTAACAAGAGCGAAACTCCGTCTCAAAAAAAAAAAAAAAAAAAAAAAAAAAATACAGGAGAAAATGTGTGATTGATAGGCTAAAGATTAATAAAGAAAGGCTTTCTATCGAAGGGCAGGAAATAGAACAGGATCCGCAGTGCTTGTGCGGAGGGGTGGATTCTGAGAGGTGGAGGGGCAAGTCTGCCTCTGAGAGGAGAAGCAAGGGTGTGAGTGGAAACCCTTTGGGGGTAAAGAAAGTTTGGGAACCAGAAGCAGTGACTCACATCTGTAATCCCAGCACTTTGGGAGGCTAAGGTGAGTGGATCACCTGAGGTCTGGTGGTTGAGACCAGCCTGACCAATATGGTGAAACACCATCTCTCCTAAATACAAAAAATTAGCTGGGTATGGTGGCGCATACCTGTAATCCCAGCTACTTGGGAGGCCAAGGCAGGAGAAAATTGCTTGAACCTGGTAGGCGGAGGTTGCAATGAGCCAAAATTGGGCCGTCGCACTCCAGCCTGGGCAACTAGAAGGAAACTCCATCTCAAGAAAAAGAAGATTTTGGGGTGGAGGGACATACACAGACAGAGTTCATGCAGGTGACTTGAATTGTCATTGTTGATGTACTCATCATAAAATAGCAGCAGCAGCTGTCACTGCGAGTGTTTTCTGTGTGCTGGCCCCAGAGCTAAGTACTTTGCACATTTTGCATCTATCATCTCATTAATATTACCAGAAATTTTCTGAGGTAGTAATTATTAAAACTTTTATTTCACAGATAAGGAAACTGAGGCTCAGAGTGGTATGTAACCTGCTAGTAACTTTCAAAGGTGGAAAAGAAGCTAGATCGGTCATATTCCAAGGGCTCTGTTTATAAGCCCTTCATCATATTACCACATGCACATGCACACACATACATGCACACAGACACATACATATTCACAGACACACACATACACATACACATACATGCACACACACATATTCGCAGACACACATATACATACATGCACACAGATGCACACATATATTCGCACACACACATAGATGCATGCACACACACACATTCACACATACACATGCATACACATACATGCACAGACACACATGCATACACGCACATGCACACAGACACACATACATATTCACACACACATACATGCACACACATACATATTCACAGACACACACATACACATACACATACATGCACACAGACACACATACATATTCGCAGACACACACACATATACATACATGCACACAGATGCACACATATATTCGCACACACACATATATACATGCACACAGACACACACACATTCACACATACACATGCATACACGTACATGCACAGACACACATGCATACACACACATGCACACAGACACACATACATATTCACAGACACACACATACATGCACACAGATGCACACACATATTCACAGACACATGCATACACATACATATACATATTCACAGACACACACACATATTCACAGACACAGACACACATATTCACAGACACACAGACATACACACACATTCACAGACACACACACACATATTCACAGACACACACATTCACAGACACACAGACACATACAGGCACACAGACACACACATACACATATTCACAGACACACACACATATTCACAGACACACACACACACACACACACACACACTAGCTGCCTGGCCCTGGTGGCAGAGTCAGGATCCAGGATCTGGAAGCCTTGGGCTTGTTGTGGTTGCTTTAAGTTTTCAGAAGGCGCATCCTGGGTCCCAAGTCTACGAAGGCTGACCACAGGTCTGGGGGATGGCCTGGTAATACGAATTTGCTTCAAGGTCACATTTGATGTGACTCAGATACAAAGACTCAGATTCAGTGCTCCACACTTTGAGAAGCCCAGACCCCAGATCACCTTAGGTTTATGGGCTTCTTTGCTTACTAAGATATTTTTTAGCAGGGTTTAGCTTTTGGCCTGGAAACACGGATTTTTTTTCTGGAATTCTGTTGATAGAGGAAGGTAAGTCTCCTTATCTGTACGATGACCTTGCCATCAAACCGTGGCAGGTGATGAAGACCGCATACCCTGCTGAGGCGGGAGGATCGCTTGAGCCCTGGAGGTTAAGGCTGCAGTGAACTGTGATTGCACCACAGCACTCCAGCCTGGGCCACCCAGAAGGACCCTGTCGCAAAACGACACCACGGATATCTGCATTCATTCATTTAACCAGGAACCATGTATAAGCACTGTGTAAGTTCAGACTCCGGTCGGGTTGCTGTAAATAAGATGGCTAAAATCACAGAGGTTTGAGCTACTCAGAAGTTGGTTTGTCTGCTGTATGATTCGTGGAAGACAGGCCAGGGCAGATAGGGTGTCCTGGTGATGTCAGGCACTCAGGTCTTTGCATATTTTTGCTCTGTCATCTCTGGCGTGCACTTTGTCCTGTGCTGCACAAGCCTTCAAAGACCTGAGAGGGAACAGTGGGGGATGAAAAAAAAAAAAAAAACACAAAGACAGACAGAAAAAAAGCGGGTTCAGGCGGTCCAGGAAAGTGAAGGTATCAGTTTCTCTGGCCCCACCTGCCTAGAAGTACTTTACATGTTCACAAAGCACACAGCAGAGGGCGGGTGTAGTTACCCAGAAAAAATAGCCGTGGTTATCATTCTCATACTTCAATTAACATGCCTCAGATATCAACTATCTCGCAGCAAGGTCAGAGAAAGCTGGTTATCTTTCGACAGGACCAGCTGCCCTTCTCTGAGACACTCACAGCAGCCTCGCTGCTGACCGCCCCCCACCGCGGGTGGCCTACTGTGGCTCTCGACAATTATCCCCGTGCGTGTTTTCCGTCTCAGTAGCTCCAGACAGCTGCATTAACTCCGGTCATCACATCTGCCTTCCAGCCAGATATGGAGAAGGGAAGAAAAGCCGGAAGGAGAACATTCTCTTCCTAAAAAAAAACAGCTTTATTGACAGATAATTCAAACACCATGAAGTGTACAATTAAATGTTTTTGAGTGTGTTTACAGAGTTGTGCAACCGTTGCCATCACTCCAAAAGGAAACCCCACAGCTATTAACAATTCCTCCCCAGTTCTGCTCAATGCCCTCAGCCCTAAGCAATTACCCATTTACTTTCTGTCTTACCGATATCACCTGTTCTGGGCATTTCATACCAGTTGAATACACTATACGTTCGTTGATGAATGTCTTCTTCCACTTAGCATAAGATTTAAAAAAAAAAATTTTTTTCTTTTATTTTTACTATTATTATTTAAAAAAAAAAAAAAGACGGGGTTTCACATGGTGGTCAGGCTGGTCTTGAACTCCCGACCTCAGGTGATCTGCCCGCCTTGGCCTCCAAAGTGCTTGGATTACAAGTGTGAGCCACCATGCCAGGCCTTAGCCTAAGATTTTTAAGATTTATTCATGTCATAGCATCTATCAGTACTTCACTCCTTTTTATTTCTGAACAATATTCCATTGTATGGATGTTCTACATTTAATTTACCAGTGGATGGACATTTGAGTTGTTTGTATTTTTTGGCCATTGTGGATAATGCTGCTATGAACATTTGTGTACAAGGTTTTGTGTAGACATACATTTTCATTTGCTTTGGGTCTACACTGATAAATGTTAAGCGCTGAGTCAAATAGGTTAAAACTCCGTGTTTAACTTTTTTTTGAGACGGAGTCTTCCTCTGTGGCCCAAGCCGGAGTGCAGTGGTGCGATCTCTGCTCGCTGCAACCTCTGCCTCCTAGGTTCAAGTGATTCTCCTTTCTCAGTCTCCTGAGGGTCTGGGATTACAGGCGGGTGTCACCATGCCTGACTAATTTTTGTATTTTTAGAAGAGACAGGGTTTCACCATGTTAGCCAGGCTGGCTCAAACTCCTGACCTTGTGATCCGCCCGCCTTGACCTCCCAAAGTGCTGGGGATTACAGGCGTGAGCCACCATACCTGGCTGTAACAGGTTTTCTTATGAAATTTGATCATCTATTTTAAATCTTATTTGAAAGAGTCAAAAGCCAAGCTACTCTTGAAGAACAAAGATAAGTTATTGTACCAGATGTCTAGCAGGTAACTAGAGAGCTGTAGTAATTAAGACAGTCTGTTTCACACAATTACAAAGTGATAGACAAATTAAATAATACACAAAGTAAAGAGGCCAGAAGCCAGCTCTCCTTACACAGACATTTGATTCATGACTGAACTGTAATTGCAGATCTGTGAAGAAATGATGGGCTCCCAGAAGTACCAGGAAAATTGCTATCCTTTGGCGGAAGAAGGGATCAGATTTCTACTTCATACCATAGAAAAAATTTGATTTTCAGTACTTAAATGTGAAAAATTAAAACTGTAAAAATTTTAGAAGAAAATGTCTATCATGAGAATGATTTTTTAAGCTCATCATAAAAAGTGACATAAATACCGAGAAGTGCTGATGGATATGTGGTAACAGGAATGTTGTAGGAGTAACTAGGATTGCTAATTGGTTGCAGATGAGTTCATCAAGAGGGAGATTATCTAGGTAGGCTCAGCGTCATCACAAGGTCCCTTCAATCTGGGGTCTAGAGACCAGAGACAGAAAACTTCAGAGAGTTTTCTGAAGTTTTGGTTATGCAGCAACAGCAAACAAATACAGTAGTATCCTCAGATTTAGCAACTTAAAATCCCGTTAGCGGCCGGGCACGGTGGCTCAAGCCTGTAATCCCAGCACTTTGGGAGGCCGAGGCGGGTGGATCACGAGGTCAAGAGATCGAGACCATCCTGGTCAACATGGTGAAACGCCGTCTCTACTAAAAATACAAAAAATTAGCTGGGCATGGTGGTGCGTGCCTGTAATCCCAGCTACTCAGGAGGCTGAGGCAGGAGAATTGCCTGAACCCAGGAGGTGGAGGTTGCGGTGAGCCGAGATCGTGCCATTGCACTCCAGCCTGGGCAACAAGAACAAAACTCCGTCTCAAAAAAAAAAAAAAAAAGAATCCCGTTAGCTCGTGGATCTGCAGGGCAGAGAGCTAGGCGTGGAGTGCTGGGCTTTCTGCTTGGGGTCTTGCCAGCTTCAATCAAGGTGCGGGCACGGCTGTGTTCTCACCTGGAGCCCTGAGTCCTCTCTCATTTGTACATGCTTGTGGCAGATTTAGCTCCCTCTAGTTGTAGGATGGAGGTCCCCGGGTCTCCATTCCTGGAGGCCATCTGCACCGCCACGTAGCCTCTTCCATCTTCAAAGCTAGCCTTGGCCAGGCACAGTGACTCACTCACCACCTGTAATCCCAGCACTTTGGGAGGTCAAGACCAAAAAAAAAAAAAAAAAAAAAATAGCGTTCAAGACTAGTTTAGCCAGCATGGCAAACCCTGTCTCTATTAAAGAAAATACAAAAATCAGTCCGGGCGCGGTGGCTCACGCCTGTAATCCCAGCACTTTGGGAGGCCGAGGCGGGTGGATCACGAGGTCAAGAGATCGAGACCATCCTGGTCAGCATGGTGAAACCCCGTCTCTACTAAAAATACTAAAAATTAGCTGGGCATGGTGGCACGTGCCTGTAATCCCAGCTACTCAGGAGGCTGAGGCAGGAGAATTGCCTGAATCCAGGAGGCGGAGGTTGCGGTGAGCCAAGTTTGCGCCATTACACTCCAGCCTGGGAAACAAGAGCGAAACTCCATCTCAAAAAAAAAAAAAAAAAGAAAATACAAAAATCACCCTGGCGCTATGGTGTGTGCCTGTAGTCCCAGCTACCTGGGAGCTTGAGGTCGGCAACGTGGTGAAACCCCATCTCTACTAAAAAGACAAAAATGAAGTGGTCCTGTGATCCCAGCTTCTCGGGAGCCTGAGGCATGAGAATCACTTGAACCGGGGACTCGGAGGTTGCAGTGAGCTGAGATCACACCGCTGCACTCCAGCCTGGGCAACGAGAGCAAAACTTAATCTCAAAAATAAAATAAATAAAAATAAAAAAATAAAAAAAAACAAAGACGAGGGAATTTGGAGCACGGGGCCATGTGGTGAAGAAGGCAGAGACCGGAGCATATGGGCACAAGTCAAGGAATTACCAAGGACAGCCGAAGCCACAGATGCAGGAGAGAGGCCGGGGACGGATTCTCTTTCAGAGCTTCCAGAAGTAACCGGCTCTGTCCACACCTTGATTCCGGACTTCTGGCCTCTAGAACTGTGAGACAATACATTTCTACAGGGTTTTTTTTTTTTTTTTTCTGCTTTTGTTTTTGTTTTTGTTTTTGAGATGGAGTCTCGCTCTGTCGCCCAGCCTGAAGTGCAGTGGCACAATCTCGGCTCACTGCAATCTCCGCCTCCTGGGTTCAAACAATTCCCTACCTCAGCCTCCCGAGTAGTTGGAATTATAGGCACCCACCAGCACACCTGGCTAATTTTTTGGTAGTTTTCGTAAAGACCGCGTTTCACCATGTTGGCCAGGCTGGTTATGATTTCCTGACCTCGTGATCCGCCCACCTCAGCCTCCCAAGGTGCTGGGATTACAGACGTCAGCCACCGCGCCCAGCACCCGAGCGCTATATTTTTAAAATGTTTTAAGTAACCGGGCATGGTGGTAAACACCTGTAGTCCCAGCTACTGGGGAGGCTCAAGCATGAGAATCACTTGAGCCTGGGAGGTCGAGGCTGCAGTCAGCTGTGATGGAATCACTGTCCTCCAGCCTGAGCAACAGAATGAGACCCTGTCTCAAATAAATAAATAAATAAGTCAACAGATGATCACCTCATGAGAATTTTGTCTTTCTATTCTAAATCTCCTCGCCAATAGAAAAGTCCCACAATGGCGGCCGGGCGCGGTGGCTCAAGCCTGTAATCCCAGCACTTTGGGAGGCTGAGGCGGGTGGATCACGAGGTCAAGAGATCGAGACCATCCTGGTCAACATGGTGAAACCCCGTCTCTACCAAAAATACAAAAAATTAGCTGGGCATGGTAGCGCGTGCCTGTAATCCCAGCTACTCAGGAGGCTGAGGCAGGAGAATTGCCTGAACCCAGGAGGCAGAGGTTGCGGTGAGCCGAGATCGAGCCATTGCACTCCAGCCTGGGTAACAAGAGCGAAACTCCCTCTCATAAAAAAAAAAAAAAAAAAAAAAAAAAAAAAAAAAAAAAAAAAAAAAGAAAAGTCCCACAATGGACACTCAAATTCTAAATCGTCCCCAGTGGGAAGTAGTGGAGAGAGACATGTTTGGTTCTGGTTTTGTTTCTTGAGACATGGTCTGGCTCTGTCATGCAGGCTGGAGTGCCATAGTGTGATCTTGGCTCGCCATAACCTCCGCCTCCTGGCCTCAAGCGTTTCTCCTGCCTCAGCCTCCCGAGTAGCTGGGACTACAGGCGCACGCCACCACACCCAGCTAATTTTTGTATTTTTAGTAGAGACAGAGTCTTGCCATGTTGACCAAGCTGGTCTTGAATTCTTGGACTCCACTGGCTCTCCCGCCTCAGCCTCCTGAGTAGCTGGGATTACAGGTACACAACACTGTGCCCAGCTTCCTTATAAGGTTTTGAAAGGGTGCTGGGCGTGGTGGCTCATGCCTGTAATCCCAGTACTTTGGGAGGCCGAGGCAGGAGGATCACTTGAGCCCAGGAGTTTGAGACCAGCCGGGGCAACACGGTAAAACCCCGTCTCTACTAAAAATACAAACAAAAAAAAAAAATACAAAAATTAGCTGAGCGTGGTTGTGGGCACCTGTCACCCCAGCTCCTCAGCCCGGCCTCACAAGTGCGTACTTTTGCTGAGTGGAGGGTACTGGTTGGTGGCAGGGAGGCTCTCAACCCAATCTCACTAGGACATCCAGTCCTATAGACCTGTTGATGTCAAGTTACCACCAGAAAAAGGCTGCAGTGAAACCCAGGTGGGTTTATGGATTCATTGCCTTGAAGGAAGAAACACCGGAGGGGTTCTGTTCATCTCAGAAAGAGAAAGTGAGGAGTGTATCGTGAAACTACAGGAACCGTGGGGCGATGCGAGGAGAGGTCAAGGGAGCAGGATTGTGCCCTGGACGGCATGCCGACAGCTAGTGGGGACCATTCTCTAAGTATTTTAATAATCTTTCTTTTTTTTTTTTGAGATGGTGTCTTGCTCTGTAGCCCAGGCTGGAGAGCAGTGGCACCATCTCAACTCACTGCAACCTCCACCTCCCATGTCCCAGTTCAAGCAATTCTCCTACCTCAGCCTCCCAAATAGCCGGGATTACAGGCATGAGCCACCATGCCCAGCTAATTTTTTTAATTTTTTAGTAGAGACGGTGTCTCACCACGTTAGCCAGTCTGATCTTGAACTCCTGACCTCATGATCCGCCTGCCTTGGCCTCCCAAAGTGCTGGGATTACAGGCATGAGCCACCGGGCCCGGCCGATAATCTTTTTACCTAAAAGGCGGGGAACACTGCTGGGGTGAAACTACCAGTCACTGCCTTTGGCCAGGAGATGGGGAGGTTTGGACATACTTGTGGTTTGGCCAATGCTCTTGTATTCGCTTGTGCTAAAACTCAAGTACGGAAGGGTGGGCTGGGCGTGGTGACTCACGCCTGTAATCCTAGCATTTTGGGAGGCCGAGGCAGGTGGATCACCTGAGGTCGGGTGTTTGAGACCTGTCTGACCAACACAGAGAAACCCAGTCTCTACTAACAGTATAAAATTAGCCAGGCATGGTGGTGCAAACCTGTAATCCCAGCTACTCAGGAGGCTGGGGCAGGAGAATCGCTTGAACCCAGGAGGTGGAGGTTGCGGTGAGCCAAGATCACACCATTGCACTCCAGCCTGGGCAACAAGAGCAAAACTCCGTCTCAAAACAAAACAAAAAACTCCACAACCTAGCTGGAACTGCTGGGCCAATTGCTAGCTGACTGTGGTCTGGGGCTACTTTTGTCTTCCTCACTTTATACTCACCTCCTCACCTCTGCATATGCTGTTCCCTCTGCCCAGCACACATTTCCCTCTTTTTCACTGAGCTCTTTCCTTCTCAAGGTTCAGAGCTCTGTTTAAATGCCACCACCTCTGAGAAGCCCTCCTTGATCGCCCAGGCTGTGGGCCTCCACAACCCTATTTCAACCCTGGACACAACTAGTCACGATTAGGATCGTTATTTATTTTATCTTATTATTATTATTACTTTTGAGACAATGTCTTAGGGCTTGAGTGCAATGGTGTGATCTCAGCTCACTGCAACCTCCGCCTCCCATCTTCAAGCAATTCTCCTGCCTCAGCCTCCCAAGTAGCTAGGATTATAAGCACATGCCACACCTGGATAATTTTCAGATAGGGTTTCACCATATTGGCCAGGCTGGTCTCAAACTGCTGTGCCCACCTCAACTGATCTGCCCACCTCAGCCTCCTGAAGTACTGGGATTACAGGCATGAGCCACCGCGCCTGGTCTTCAATTTTATTTATTTATTTATTTTTGAGATGGAGTCTCGCTCTGTCGCCCAGGCTGGAGTGCAATGGCACGATCTCAGCTCACTGCAACCTCTGCCTCCTGGGTTCAAGTGATTCTCCTGCCTCAGCTTCCTGAGTAGCTGGGATTACAAGCACGTGCCATCACACCTGGCTAATTTTTGTGTTTTTAGTAGAGACGGGGTTTTACCATGTTAGCCAGGCTGGTCTCCACCTCCTGACCTCAGGTGATCTGCCTGCCTCGGCCTCCCAAAGTGCTGGGATTACAGGCTTGAGCCAGTGTCCCTGGCCTTTATTATTATTTTTTCATTTTTAGTTTTTAAATGTCATCCCGTCAACACCAGACATTTTTTTTTTTTTTTTTTTTTCAGAGAGGCTCTTTCCCCCAGGCTGGGTGCAGTGCAGTGGTGCTATTGTAGCTCACTGCAGCCTCCAACTCCCGAGCTCAAGTGATCCTCTTGAATGGGAGGATCAGCATGCCACCGCGCCCAGCTAGTATTTTTATTTTCTGTAAAGATGGGGTCTCACTATATTGCCCAGGCTGGTTTCAAACACCCAGCCTCAAGTGATCCTCCCCCCTTTTGCTTCCAAAGTGTTGGGATTACAAGCGTGAGCCACCGTGACAAGCCAGGATGATAACCTTTCATGGGATTTTCCAACTTTGAGTCCCCTGCAACCAGAGGCCTTTCTGTCTCATCCTGCTGTGTGGTACCAGCTGTGGCGCACAGTAGGACCTCAGTACTTATTTGAGAACGTACACCCCTAAAAGCTCTAGAATGTTGGAACAGGAGAAGCCGTTCTGTACTCTGTGGCGCTGTGCCTGGGAGACACCAGAAGTCACCTTGTCGAAGACATAGCTCATTCTAGATTGAAATTCACTTGACCTTGTTACAAGACTTGACTGTAATAACAACAACAACAAAAAAAAAGAAATTCACTTGACCTACAGCCCTAAGTTATGTCAATATGAAGGAGGAAGAGGCTGGCTGGGAAGATCTGACAAGCCTGGCTCTCTATCAGTGGAAGGTTCAATACATGATTATACTGAGCTGCCTCCTCCTCCCCCTCCCCTCCTCTCCACCCCTTTCTCTTCTCTTTCTCCTTCTTCTTCCTTCTTTTGAGATAGAGTTTTGCTCTGTCGCCCAGGCTGGAGTGCAATGGCACGATCTCGGCTTACTGAAACCTCTGCCTCTCAGGTTCAAGTGACTCTCCTGCCTCAGCCTCCCGAGTAGCTGAAGCTACAGGCTCATGCCACCATGCTCAGCTACTTTTTTGGATTTTTAGTAGAGACAGGTTTCACCATCTTGGCCAGGTTTGTCTTGAACTCCCGACCTCGTGATCCATCCGCCTCGGCCTCCCAAAGCGCTGGGATTACAGGCGTGAGCCACCGCACCCGGCCTGAGCCTCTTCTTCTAAAAGCCAAACACCTCTCCAGGTGCAGGAACTTCACCTCTGAACATGGAAGCCACGGAGGTGAGCAAAACTAAACAAGTCCACAAACAGATAAAGCAACTCAATGAAATAAAAAAGAAAGAGCAGCTGGGTGCAGAGGCTCATGCCTGTAATCCCAGCACTTTGGGAGGCTGAGGCAAGTGGATCACCTGAGGTCAAGAGTTCAAAACCAGCCTGGCCCACATGGGTGAAACCCCTCTCTACTAAGAATACAATAGCCAGGCGCAGTGGCACATGTCTGTAATTCCAGCTACTCAGGAGGCTGAGGCAGGAGAATCACTTGAACCCGGGAGGCGGAGGTGGCAGTGAGCCAAGATCACGGTACTGCACTCCAGCCTGGGTGACAGAGCAAGACTGTGAAGAAAGAAAGAAGAAAAGAAAGGGAGGGAGGGAGGGAGGAAGGGAGGGAGGGAGGGAGGGAGGGAGGGAGGGAGGGAGGGAGGGAGGAAGGAAGGAAGGAAGGAAGGAAGGAAGAAGGAAGGAAGGAAGGAAGGAAGGGAGGGAGAGAAGGAAGAGGCTGGGCAAGGTGGCTCACGCCTGTAATCCCAGCACTTTGGAGGCCAAGGCAGGTAGATCACAAGGTCAGGAGTTTGAGACCAGCCTGGACAGCATGAAAGGAGAGAGAGAGAGAGAGAGAGAGGGGAAAGACAAGAAAGGGCTGGAGAAGGAGGTGTCCCTTTTGCCTGGTTGGGGGGTATCTGGGAGAATCTCTCTGAGGAGGGGACATTTAGGGCAAGGCGTGAAGCCAGGGAGGGAGCTGTCCATGGAAAAACCTGGGAAATTCCTGGGGGAACTCGCTGAGGCAGGACTGCCCCAGGCGATTTGTAAGAAAGGGGGCTGGTGCCACCTGGGCTGAGAGCTACCGGAAGGACGGGAGAGGGGGCCAGGGAGATGGAGTGGGAGGTGGGAGGAGCCTTGTGGGACAGCGGGAACCCAGGCGAGGCGTTAGAGCGGGGAGCTGCCTCGCGCGCTGGGCCCTAGGTCCCAGCAGGGTCGCTGAGGGGAAGCCTTTTAGGGAACTGCCCCGAATGCATTTGCTTTTCCCTTCCCACAGTCAGGATCCTGGTAGCCATCCTTAGACCCCTAAGATTGCCATTTTTACTGATGAGGACACGAAGAAGTAGTAAATGCAGAAATCCTCAAGTACAGTGCCTAAGACACGTGGGCGCCCCGAACCTAACGGCTAAATAACATTAATAAATAATATTGCACAGGTGGGGAGCGGGCCAGCAAGCCAGGAGGAGGCACCGGCAGGAGCAAGAGACAGAATTTGAGCCTACTCGCGGTTCCATTTTGGCCAAACTCAACTCCTGGTCTCTCTGAGCCTCAGTTTCCCCACCTGGACTGCACGGTGTGTAATTTCTCCGCCCCATTTCTCTCGCCTCTCCCCAGCGTCACAAGTGAAACGCAGAGACTCAGGACTAGGGATGGAGAAGAGCTGCGGAGAGGCTTCCTCCGGGCTCCGCCGGGTCCACTCCCCTCATAGACCGCGGGCGCGCTCTGGCGGCCAGGCCGCTCCTGGCTGAAGCCGCCGGACCACGTGTGTTGTCGCCGCCGCCATCTTTAATCCGGGCATAGGCCATGTTGGTAAAGGCAATGTTCCAGATTTCCGCCTTTGTCCGCCCCTCCTGGTTCGTCATTATATAAAGTAAAAGTAAGGAATGAGGGCGTGTGAAGTGCCCCCATTTTGAAACGACAAAGAAGTCGCCGACTACCCTGGCTTGGGTCCGAGGCCCAGCCAGCCTTTCCTTTACCAAGATGGCGGCGGTACCCAGGCTCAAGGAGCGGCCGTTGCCAGGAGCTCAGCGCGCAGGCCCCGCAATGACGTCACGGAGGCGCGACTGGGCCGGCGCTGGGGTAAGGAGGTAGGAGCGGCTGCGGCGCGGGCGGAACCTGAGTTCGGGGGGGGGGGCAGAGGCGCGGGGCGGGGGGTGTTCGGCCTGGGACCATCCCCTGGGAAGGCTGGAGGAGGGGTGCTGGGAGGCGGGAGCACTTCCGCGTCCCGGACCTAATTGGGGATGATGCCCATTTCCAGGCCAGACTACTGTAGCCCGGCGCTACAGCTAGTGTTCGAGGCCACCCGATCCCGGACTGCCCCTGGGCAGCTTCCGGTCTTGACAGGGACAGAGTTGGGTGCGGACGCCCCCGGCCTCTTGTAGGGGGCTTAGTGGTGGGGGAGCCCGGAAGGGATAGCCGGGAGGGCTGCTTGGAGGAGGCATTGTTGAGCTTCGTATTCTATTCTTTTACCTTCACGTCCGTGGGGTCTTGATCCCCTCCCAAGCGTGCCCCTCGCCCAGCCTGAGCCACTCCCTGGGTCCCGCCTGGGCTCCCAACTCCTGCCATCCGGAGAGTCCACCTCCTCACCAACCCCAGAGGGCTTGTGTGACCCACAGACTGGGCCTCTCGGCTCTAACGCCCTCCACACCTTCCCATCTCCTTGGAATACAAAATCACCCCTTTTTCTAGCCTATCTCCTGCGTCCCCCGTACAGGCTGGGATCTCCCCCACCCTTCAGGGTTTTCCTTAAATGTCTTCCTCTAGGAAGCCCTTTGACCCAGACTGGACTGGGAGCCCTCTCCGGGCTTCCCCAGCGCCCTGCGTGTCCTTACTGGGACTCTGATGGCATTTGGTGGCTCTTGTCTGGGAGTCCCATGCAGGCAGGGAGCTCATTCTGGCCACCTCTTCCCCAGCATCACACACACGTATTAGATGCCCAGTACATATTTGTTGAATGACGTGTGTGTGGGTGAGCGTTCACCACACAGAGAAGAGTGTCTGCTTTTCAGTTTGAGCCCTCATGGTGTGGCTTAAACAGCAGAAATTTCCAGGCGTGGTTGTTCACGCCTATAATCCCAGCACTTTGGGAGGCTGAGGCGGTGAATCACCTGAGGTCAGGAGTTTGAGACCAGCCTGGCCAACATGATGAAATCCCATCTCTACTAAAAAATACAAAAATTAACCAGGCATAGTGGCACGGGCCTGTAGTCCCAGCTACTCCAGAGGCTGAGGCAGGAGAATCACTTGAACTGGGGAGGTGGAGGTTGCAGTGAGCTGACATCATGCCACTGCACTCTAGCATGGGTGACAGAGCCACACTCCCTCTGAAGATAAAATAAGAATGCTGAAGTCTCATGCCGTGGATGGCACAGTGCTGGCATCCTCAGTTGGTACCCTGATGGAGTGCTGTTAATTTCTGAGCTGCGTGGCCTTCCCCACCTTCAACTGAAAACAGGCTTTGGAGATAAGGCTCCAGGCTCAGCCCTGTATGACCTGGCTGGAGACCCTGGCTTCCCCTCCTTAGAATGGGGACAAACGGGCCAGGCGAGGTGGCTCACACGTGTAATCCCAGCACTTTGGGAGGCTGAGGCGGGCGGATCACAAAGTCAAGAGATCGAGTGCATCCTGGCCATCTTGGTGAAACCCCATCTCTACTAAAAATACAAAAATTAGCTGGGCGTGGTAGTGTGCGCCTGTAGTCCCAGCTACTCAGGAGGCTGAGACAGAATTGCTTGAACCCAGGAGGCGGAGGTTGCAGTGAGCCGAGATCGTGCCACTGCATTCCAGCCTGACGCCTGGCAACAGAATGAGACTCTGTCTCAAAAAGAAAAGAAAAGAAAAGAATGGGGATAAATGACAGTCCCCACATTTAAGGTGTTGGGGGCATTCCATTGATTTGGTCCTTGTAAAGCACTTCACCAGGGGCCGGACACCGGGAGGGTGGTGCCTACCATTTGCATGTGCTTCCTCATTCCCTGGCTTCCTGCATGGGCCTCACACCACGTAGGCCCCAGATGCCCGGGGCCGGCAGCTTTAGGGTTGTTATAACATCTCCCAGTGGCACAGGCCCCAGGCCATCAGGAGCAATTTATGGTGGCTTTGTTGTTCACCCACCTCACACAGACCACCACATGGTCACAGCCGCATAACTTGTAAGAGACCTAATTTGGCCTGGCCCGGTGGCTCATGCCTGTAATCCCAGCACTTTGGGAGGCTGAGGTGGGTGCATCGCTTGAGTTGGGAGTTCGAGACCAGCCTGGCTGACATGGTGAATCCTCATCTCTACTAAAAATACAAAAATTAGCCAGGTGTGGTGGCAGGAGCCTGTAATCCCAGCTACTAGGGAGGCTGAGGCCGGAGAATTGCTTCAACCCAGGAGGTGAAGGTTGCAGTGAGCCGAGATCGCGCCATTGCATTCCAGCCTGGGTGACAAGAATGAAATTCTGTCTCAAAAAAAAAAAAAAAAAAAAAAAGAGCCCCAACCTGGAAACAGGCCAAGCGCCTAGCTGTGGGCACATGGATAAACAAAACGTGGCGTATCCATGCCGTGGGGGAGTATTCACCCATAAAAAGGAAAGAAGGAGACGGGGCGTGGTGGCTCTTTGGGAGGGCGAGGTGGGTGGATCACCTGAGGTCGGAGTCCAAGGCCAGCCTGGGCAACATAAATAACAAAAGACTAGGCATGGTGGCTTGCACCTATAGTCCCAGCTACTTAGGAGGCTCAGGTGAGAGGATCGCATGAGCCCAGGAGGTCAAGGCTTCAGTGGGCTGAGATCTCGTCAGTGCACTCCAGCCTGGGCGGCAGAGGGAGACTCTGTCTCCAAAATAAACCAATCCATGGACTCTCACACTGCATGGACTTCTTTTTCTTTTTTTTTTTTTTTTTTTTTTTGAGACGGAGTTTCGCTCTTGTTACCCAGGCTGGAGTGCAATGGCGCGATCTCGGCTCACCGCAACCTCCGCCTCCTGGGTTCAGGCAATTCTCCTGCCTCATCCTCCTGAGTAGCTGGGATTACAGGCACGTGCCACCATGCCCAGCTAATATTTTGTATCTTTAGTAGAGACGGGGTTTCACCATGTTGACCAGGATGGTCTCGATCTCTTGACCTTGTGATCCACCCGCCTCGGCCTCCCAAAGTGCTGGGATTACAGGCGTGAGCCACCGCGCCCGGCCCACTGCATGGACTTCTGCTTCGACTTCTTTCACTCAGCTTCATGTTGCCGAGGTTCCGCTGCATCGTATCATGTATCAGTGGCTCGCTTTGGATTTTTTTTTTTTTCTTTTTTCTTTTTTTTTTTTTTTTCTTTTAAAAGAAGGTCTTGTTTTGTGGCCCAGGCTGGAGTGCAGTGGCACAGTCAGCTCATTGTACGCCCAGGCGATCCTCCCACTTCAGCTTCCTAAGTAGCTGGAACTACAGGCACAAGCCACTGTGCCTTATGTTTTTATTTTGTAGAGATGTAGTCTTGCTGTGTTGCCCAGACTGGTCTTGAACTCCTAGCCTCGAGCAGTCCTCCTACCTCAGCCTCCCAAAGCAATGGGATTACAAGCATGAGCTGTCGCACCTGGCCTATAATTCTATTGATATGAGATGTCCAGAATAAGCAAACCCACGGAGACAGACAGCAGACTGGTGCTCGCCCGGGGCCGGGGGAGGAGGAATATGGAGTGACTACTGATGGCGATGGGGCTTCTTTTGGGGGGATGCAAGCGTTCTGGAACTAGACAGAGGTGGTATTTGTACAACACTGTGAATATACTTAAAAGACACTTTTCTTTTTTGAGACGGAGTCTCACTCTGTCACCCAGGCTGGAGTGCAGTGGTGTGATCTCGGCTCCTTGCAACCTCCGCCTCCTGGGTTCAAGCAATTCTCCTGCCTCAGCCTCCTGAGTAGCTGGGATTGCAGGCATGTGCCACCATGCCCAGCTAATTTTTGTATTTTTAGTGTAGATGGAGTTTTGCCATGTTGGCCAGGCTGGTCTCAATCTCCTGACCGCAAGTGATCCGCCTGCCCTGGTCTCCAAAAGTGCTGGGATTACAGGCGTGAGCCACTGTGCCTGGCCTGAATTCTACATCTTTACATTGTTTTCCTTTGTTTTTTTTCATTGAGACAGAGTCTCGCTCTGTCACCCAGGCTGGAGTGCAGTGGCATGATCTTGGCTCACTTCAACCTCCACCTCCTGGGTTCAAGCGATTCTCCTGCCCCAGCCGCCTGAGTAGCTGGGACTACAAGCGCACACCACCCCCCGCCTCCAGCTAATTTTTATATTTTTAGTGGAGACGGGGTTTTGCCGTGTTGGACAGGCTGGTCTCGAACTCCTGACCTCAAGTGATCCTCCTGCCTCGGCCTCCCAAAGTGCTGGGATTACCGGTAAGAGCCACCACGCCCGGCCTAAATGGGTTTATTTGGTGTCATGATATGAATTTTGCCTTAATAAACTTTTACAAGAAGAACACTTAAGTCGAGAGCCCTCATTTTAGACAGAGAAGGCCCCGGAGGCCCCGGGAGGGTCCTGGCCGCCCAGGTGTGAGTCTGGGGGTGCTGAGTGCCGTTGTCCCCACCAGCCCCTGCTCCCCGGCCCCCGTCCTCTTCCCGCAGCCTGCTGAGGGATGCCCAAGAAGTTCCAGGGTGAGAACACCAAGTCGGCAGCGGCCCGGGCACGGAGGGCAGAGGCCAAGGCGGCCGCTGATGCGAGGAAGCAGAAGGAGCTCGAGGATGCCTACTGGAGGGACGACGACAAACACGTCATGAGGAAGGAGCAGCGCAAGGTGCGTGCGCGCCGAGCCCCCGTGGCCCCTGTGTCAATGCGGTGAATAGCAAGGGACCCTTGTCAGCTTTTGTCTGAAAGGCCAGGAGGGGCTGGGCATGGTGGCGCATGCCTGTCATTGCAGCACTTTAAAAACAAAAAATAGAGGGCCGGGCGCGATGGCTCACGCCTGTAATCTCAGCACTTTGGGAGGCCGAGGCGGGTGGATCACGAGGTCGAGAGATCGAGACCATCCTGGTCAACATGGTGGAACCCCGTCTCTACTAAAAATACAAAAAATTAGCTGGGCATGGTGGCGCGTGCCTGTAATCCCAGCTACTCAGGAGGCTGAGGCAGGAGAATTGCTTGAATCCAGGAGGCGGAGGTTGCAGTGAGCCGAGATCGTGCCATTGCACTCCAGCCTGGGTAACAAGAGCGAAACTCCGTCTTAAAAAAAAAAAAAAAAAAAAAAGAGCAGCCTGGCCAACATAGTGAAACCTTGTCTCTACTTCAGTACAAAGAGATCATGCCACTGCAGTCCAGCCCTGGCGAGAGTGTGAGACTCAGTCTCAAAATAATAAAATAACTGCGTGGACTATAACTGTGCATATGATCCCAGCTACTCTGGAGGCTGAAGCAGGAGAATCGCTTGAACTGGGAGGTGCAGATGGCAGTGAGTCAAGATCTCCGCGCTGTACTCCAGCATGGGCAGCAGAGCAAGATTACATCTCAAAAAAAAAAAAAAAAAAAAAAAAAAAGGCCAGGTGCAGTGGCTCATGCCTGTAATCCCAGCACTTTGGGAGGCTGGGATGAGACAATCACCTGAGGTCAGGAGTTCCAGCATGGCCAACATGGCGAAACCCTGACTCTAAAATATGAACATTAGCTGGGCGTAGTGGCGGGGGCTCCTGTAATCCCAGCTACTTGGGAGGCCGAGGAAGGAGAATTGCTTGAACTCAGCGGGTGGAGGTTGCAGTGAGCCAAGATTCCACCACTGCACTCCAGCCTGGACGACCGAGCGAGACGCCATCTCAAAAAAAACCCAAAAAATGCCAGGAGGTTCTAGCGATGGCAGAGGGGAAGGAGGCAGAGGAAATGGTGTGTGCAAAGGCCGGGATAGCAAGGCCTTGGCTTGTGTGTGGACAGCGAGGCGGTCACTGCCCTCTGTGGGCTGGCTCCTCCTTTGAGGAATGCCAGGGCTGGGCTAGGTGATCACACTGACCGTGGAGTCACTCTGCTCCTGGGGGCACTGGGCAGCACCTGGACATGTGTTTGGTTGTCGTAACTCGGGGAGAGGGGCTGTTGCTGGCATCTAGCCAGTGGAGGCCAGAGATGCTGACACCCTAGAATGCAGAGAACGCCCCCACAGCAAAGAATGAGCCAGCTCCAGGTGTCAGCCGTGCTGAGGCCAAGAAAACGCTGTGATCAGGGCCCTGTTTCCCACCTGCTGACCCAGGTCCAGAGCTTCTTCCAGGTGTTTATGTATTTTTATTTTTATTTTTTTTGAGATAGAGTCTCACTCTGTCGCCCAGGCTGGAGTGCAGTGGCACACTCTCACCTCACTACAACCTCTGCCACCCGGGGTCAAGTGATTCTCCTGCCTCAGCCTCCCCAATAGCTGGGATTACAGGCATCTGCCACTTCGCCCAGTTAATTTTTGTAGTTTTTAGTAGAGATGGGATTTCACCCACGTTGGCCAGGCTGGTCTCGAACTCTTGACCTCGTTGATCCAACCTACCTCAGCCTCCCAAAGTGCTGGGATTGCTGGCGTGAGCCACCACGCCCTGCCAGGTTTTTATTTTTTAAAAGACATGGCTTAGCATGGTAGCTCACGCCTGTAATCCCAGTACTTTGGGAGGCTGAAGTGAGAGGATTGCTTGAGGCCAGGAGCTCGAGGCCTGGCCAGGCAACATAGCAAGATCCCATCCCCACAAAAAAAAAATGTAAAAACTAGCCATGCAGGGTAGTACGTGCCTGTGGTCCTGGCTACTTGGAAGGCTGAGGCAAGAGCATCACTTGAGTCTGGGAGTTCAGGGCTGCAGTGAGCTATGATCGCGCTACTGCACTCCAGCCTGGGCAACAGAACTAACTGTGACTCAAAATCCGTCCAAAAGCCCAGGGCCACAGGCACACAGTGAATGCTTAATTGGTGTCTGGGGAGTGGTTTAGGGCTGATGCTGACCTGCTTGGCCCAGTAGGTGGCGCCAGTAACTCATCGTAGCCACAGCTCCTGGTTTTCACAGCCTGGGTAGCTGAGACACTGGTCCCCCAACCCCTACCTCCCAGCTTAGGGGCTGCTATCCTGACATCATGCCTAGTTCTTGGCGGAATGTGGACACTTCTACCTGCTTTTCCTGTCACCTTTTTTTGTTTGTTTGTTTGTTTTGTTTGTTTTTTGAGATGGGGGTTTCGCCATGTTAGTCAGGCTGGTCTCGAACTCCCAACCTCAGGTAATCCACCTGCCTTGGCCTCCCAAAGTGCTGGGATTACAGGCGTGAGCCACTGCGTCTGGGTGTTTTGTTATTGTTGTTATTGTTGTTGTTGTTGTTGTTGTTTTAAAGATGGGGTTTCACCATGATGGCCAGGCTGGTCTTGAACTCCTGACCTCAGGTGAGCTACCCACCTTGGCCTCCCAAAGTGCTAGGATTACAGGCGTGAGCCACCGAGCCCGGCTTTTTTTTTTTTTTTTTTTTTTTTTTTTTTCTGAGGCAGACTTTCACTCTGTCACTCAGGCTTGAGTGCAGTGATGTGACCTTGGCTCACTGCAACCTCTGCCTCCCAGGTTTCGTCTGTTTGTGTGTTTGTTTTTTGAGACAGGGTCTTGCCCTGTTGCCCAGGCTGGAGTGCAGTGGCATGATCTGGGCTCACTACAACCTCCGACTATCTGGTTCAAGCAGTTCTCCTGCCTCAGCCTCCTGAGTAGCTGGGATTACAGGCACACACCACCATGCCCAGCTAATTTTTGTATTTTTAGTAGAGATGGGGTTTCACCTTGTTGGCCAGACTGGTCTTGATCTCCTGACCTCGTGATCTGCCTGCCTCGGTCTCCCAAAGTGCTGGGATTACAGGCATGAGCCACCATGCCCAGCCATGCCTCCCAGGTTCAAATGATTCTCCTGCCTCAGCCTCCCAAGTAGCTAGGATTACAGGTGTCCGCCACCACGCCGGGCTGATTTTTGTATTTTCAGTAGAGATGGGGTTTCCCCAAGTTGGCCAAGCTGGTCTCAAACTCCTGGTCTCAAGTGATCCGCCCACCTCAGCCTCCCAAAATGCTGGGATTACAGGTGTGAGCCACCACACCTGACCTTTGTTTTTTGTTTGTTTGTTTTGACACAGTCTCTCTCTCTGTCACCCAGGCTGGAGTACAGTGGCATCATCTTGGTCCACTGCAAACTCTGCCTCCCAGGTTCAAGCGATTCTTGCGCCTCAGCCTCCCAGGTAATTTGGTGGCACCACGCCCAGCTACTTTTTGTGTTTTTAGTAGAGATTGGATTTCACCGCGTTAGCCAGGCTGGTCTCGAACTCCTGACCTTAAGTGATCCGCCCGCCTGGGCTTCCCAAAGTGCTAGAATTACAGGCATAAGCCAGCACCTCTGGCCTGTTTAGAGGTTTGATTAAGGGACAGCAAAGCGTACCTGTCTTAGGAATGTAGGTCAGAGAGAATGTACCTGTGAGCACACCTGTGCCACCTGTATCTGGGAGAAGGTATGGAGCAGATTGTCCAGTCAATAGGGGCCAGGTGGTGAGTCGCTTAGGCTTCACGTAGGGGCCAGACGGGAAACCACTAGACCCTGTCATTGAGCACGAAGGCCACTACTGACAGTTGGTTTGCAAATAGGTGTGGCTGCGTTCTCATCAGACTTTACCAAAGCAGGCAGTTGGCTCTCGTTTGTCCAACCCCTGCTCTCTAGAACATTCTCAGCCCCCATGAGTTTCCCTGGCACCCCTCCCAGGCAGTCCTCCACCAGTGACGCCTCTCCTCACTTCTAACTTCATGCATTGGCCAGGCACAGTGGCTCATACCTGTAATCCCAGCACTTTGGGAGGCCGAGGTGGACAGATCACTTGAGGTTGGGCATTCAAGACCAGTCTGGGCAACATGGTAAAACCCCATCTCTACTAAAATTACAAAAGGTTAGCCGGGTGTGGTGCTGCTCGCCTGTAATCTGAGCTACTTGGGAGGCTGAGGGATGAGAATTGCTTGAACCTGGGAGGTAAAGGTTTCAGTGAGCCGAGATCCCACCACTGCACTCCAGCCTGGGCAACAGAGAGGGAGACTTTGTCTCAGGGGGAAGAAAAAGAAAACAGCTGGGTGAGGTGGCTCGTGCCTGTAATCCCAAGACTTTGGGAGGCCGTGGAGGGCAGATCACAAGGTCACAAGTTCGAGCAAGACCAGCCTGACCAACATGGTGAAACCCCCCGTCTCTACTATACAAAAATTAGCCGGGTGTAGTGGTGCTCACCTGTAATCCCAGCTACTTGGGAGGCTAAGGCAGGAGAATTGCTTGAAACCAGGAGGCGGAGGTTGCAGTGAGCTGAGATCACACCAGTGCACTCCAGCTTCAGCGACAGAGCAAGACTCTGTCTCAAAAAAAAAAAAAAAAAAAAAAAATCCGGAACAAAAGGGCCTCAGGCAGGGCCCTGTCTGAGGCAGAAGGTGTGTGTGCCACACATGGGTCCGGGAGCCTCGGACGTTGCCTCTGACTGAGGGGGAAACTGAGGCTCCTCAGCACAGCAGTGGGAGCCCAGCTTGTGCGCTCCAACAGCCTGGACTTTAAGCCCCTCCTCCACTTTCCTCCTGTGCGGGTGGGGGTGGGGGTGGGGTCAGGCCCTGGCAGTGTCCTTCGGCGTGTCCACCCCCATTCTGGGACATTTCCTTCTGTCAGATTTATCTGGAGACGCAGCGGTAGTGTTGTAGGGGGACACTGCTGGTGTGGGGATCATCCCTGGGGCGCCTGAAGGTGTGAGAGTCAGAGGGCGGAGTCTCAGGCAGTGGTGTCGGAGGGCAGGGCCCTTCGAGAGTGCCAGGCAGCAGGCAGAGCACCACCCTGAGCCCCCAGCAGCACTATATATAAACCACGGGCTGGCTGGGCCCCCTGGGGGAGGTGGAGGACAGGGCAAGGGCAAGTCCTGGAGCCCAGATGTCCCTCATCCTGCAAGCGTCAGGGCCTCCCTGGGCAGCCGATGTGCGGTCAGTTTCGGCCTCAGTGAACCACGGCGGGGAAAGGTGGACGGTACTGCCCACCTGACTCATAACGGCAGAGCCCCTGCCCCAACCTGAAGCCGGTCCAGGCCTCCTACGACTCTTGGAATCCAACATGAACCCCGCCCTGGCCCCCAGAGGCTCCTGACAGCCCAGCCCTCTACCGCCCGGCCTCTTCCCCCCTCCCACTCCCATTCACTCCCACTGCAGCCTCCAAGCTGTTCCTGTTAGAATAAATGGCTCCTGCTTCAGCGCCTTTGCGAAGGACGGTCGGCTCCACCGCTAAGGACACTGTCCCCCAGCTTTTCTCCCCCTTGGTCGGCCCATTTCTGACCCAAGATTGTCACTTCTTCAAGAGCCATCCACACCCGTCCTGTCCAAGGTTTCCCTGTTGGCCCCCCTATCCCTCGCCCAGGACAGCACCGGGACCCATCTTGTTCTTGGGTGTCCCCTGCACTCAGCACAAGGCCTAAATCCTCATTGGCTGAGATGAAAACTCGAACCCCAAGCTG
Source organism: Saimiri boliviensis (assembly GCF_048565385.1). Classification (NCBI taxonomy): domain Eukaryota; kingdom Metazoa; phylum Chordata; class Mammalia; order Primates; family Cebidae; genus Saimiri; species Saimiri boliviensis. The sequence goes on along the minus strand of NC_133462.1, from coordinate 29,677,593 downwards.
GTAGATGCCGCTGGGGTGGGGTCCTCTGCCTGACCACGCATGTGGCCCCCGCAGGAGGAGAAGGAGAAGCGGCGTCTGGACCAGCTGGAACGTAAGAAGGAGACGCAGCGCCTGTTGGAGGAGGAGGACTCCAAGCTCAAGGGCGGCAAGGCGCCGCGAGTGGCCACGTCCAGCAAGGTCACCCGGGCCCAGATCGAGGACACGCTGCGCCGAGACCATCAGCTCAGGGAGGCCTCGGATGCAGGTGGGGCCGCATCTCGCTCTGGAGCTGCACTTTCGCCCACTGCAGAGGCAGCGGGCCTCGAGTCCATTACCCCCCTCCTGGTCCCCAGAGAAGCTCTAAGCGGTGCACGGTGGGTGGGTCGGTCGCCTCCTGGCAGGCCTGGCTCTGAGCACAGACAACCGCTGAGCTTGTGCCCCCCCCCACCACCACCCGGGGTGCTCTTGTTAGCAGGGCTGCAGGAAAGTAAGGCAGGGAGCTGGGCGCCGGGAGGTTGGGACCTGTCCCAAGAGGGCTTCCCAGCTCAAGGCGGGATTCCATCCCCCTCCTCCAGCACCTTTCCTGCCTCCCTCCGCCCCGAGCTTCTCCCGCCGTCTCGGTCTCATCTCCTTGGAACTGTGCGTCTTTGCTTATCTCTCTCTGTCTCTGTCACCCACCCACCCGCCTAGCCGAGAAAGCCAAGAGCCATCTGGAGGTGCCACTGGAGGAGAACGTGAACCGCCGCGTGCTGGAGGAGGGCAGCGTGGAGGCGCGCACCATCGAGGACGCCATCGCGGTGCTCAGGTAACTGGGCGGGGCCCGGAGCCTCCCAGGGGTGGAGCTGGGCCTCTGGGGCTGGGCCTGGGGCCCCCTAGGGGTGGAGCTGAGCCTCTTGGGGCGGGGCCCGGGGAGCTTCCAGGGGTGGGGCTGGGCCTCTGGGGGCGGGGCTTTGGGCTTCCCAAGGGTGGAGCTGGGCCTCTGGGGGCGTGGCCCGGGGGCTCCCAGGGGTGGGGCTGGGCCTCTGGGGGCGGGGCTTTGGGCTTCCCAAGGGTGGAGCTGGGCCTCTGGGGCCGGGGCCCGGGGGCTCCCAGGGGTGGGGTTGGGCCTCTGGGGGCGGGGCTTTGGGCTTCCCAAGGGTGGAGCTGGGCCTCTGGGGGCGGGGCTTTGGGCTTCCCAAGGGTGGAGCTGGGCCTCTGGGGCGGGGTCTGGGGGGGGTCTCCCAGGGGTGGAGCAGGGCCTCTAGGGGCGGGGCCTGAGGCCTCTAAGGGGCGGGGTGGGGCTACCCGGGAGCCGGCCGGGCTTTTTGGAGCGAGGCTCACCCAGGGCCCCCTGACGCTCATGTCCACCCCCAGCGTGGCGGAGGAGGCGGCCGATCGGCACCCAGAAAGACGCATGCGGGCAGCCTTCACAGCCTTTGAGGAAGCCCAGCTGCCGCGGCTCAAACAAGAAAATCCCAACATGCGGCTTTCGCAGCTGAAACAGCTGCTCAAGAAGGAGTGGCTCCGCTCTCCCGACAACCCCATGAACCAGCGGGCCGTGCCCTTCAATGCCCCCAAGTGAGCCCAGAACTGGGGGAGCCAGTTCACCCACGGGTGGTCCAGGTCACGATTCCGCACGCCCTTCCGCCAGGTCAGCTGCGAGGATCACCGAGCAGTCCGGGGACCCAGGTGCAGGTCCCCAGGGCCATGTTCTATCACCAGCCACCCCTCCTCCTGCCAGAGGGTTCCTGCCCCGAGTGACACCCCATCTCCTCCCATCCCCCAGCGCGTGTGTGTAGAGCCTCAGGGCTGAGTCCCCAATAAAGGTGGCGGCAAGGCTGCGGTGAGGCACTTGAAGCCTAAGTGAATGGGTGGGGAGAGGGGGAAGGGGAACAGCCTTGGGGACCTGCTGTGAACCACACTGGGACCATAGGTGGAAAAGACAAGGGCCCCCAACAGCGCATTCCTCCTGCTGCCAGCTGTGCCTCATCGGCTCCTGCCAGCACCCCTCCTTGGCTGTGCCACTTGTCCAGTGAGAGACCTGCTCCTCTGTCCCCTGCACACGCTCAGAGAGGTGGAGGCTCTGGCCACACTTCAGGGGCAGAGCCAGAGAAGAGCTGGAGCCTGTCGGCCTCCTGAGATTCCAATTCAGAGTGGGCCCCAGGACTTGATTTGGGGGGGGGGGTCCCATGCTGTGTATCAGCTCAGGAAATGCTGGCTGCTCTGCTGTTATTCCTACAGGGGAGGCATCTGGCTGAATCCTGGGCTCAATTCTGGGCAGGCTTCCCAGTGGAGGATTTCTTCCTTAGTGAGGGGTGAGTCAGATCTCATCGCAGAGGGAGGAGGAAGGCACTGGGCCTGGAGAGGCCTGTCGGCTGCAGTGAGCAGGCGGATGGGAGTGGGAGTGAGCAAGCGTCCCGTCAGCGACCGCACGTCTGGGTAGGGTAGGGTGGGATTTGAACCTAGTTCTGACTTCCTAGAGCTTAGCCAGCCCTGAAGAACAGAAGAAGGGCAGCTATATGGGTTGAGCAAATTGCTTGGACCCATGAGGGCAGGCAGAAGAAGGAGGTGCCCCCAGAAGTTGCAGTGGTCAGGACCAGGTGTGGTGGCTCACGCCTGTAATCCCAGCACTTTGGGAGGCCGAGGTGGGCGGATCACCTGAGGTCGGGAGTTTGAGGCTAGCCTGGCCAACATGGTGAAACCCCGTCTCTACTAAAAAACCAAAATTAGCTAAGTGTGGTGACACATGCCTGTAATCCCAGCTACTTGGGAGGCTGAGGCAGGAGAATCACTTGAACCTGGGAGACAGAGGCTACAGGGAGCCAAGATCACAGCACTGCACTCCAGCCTGGGTGGCAGAGCAAGACTCTGCACCCCCCCCCCCCAACAAAAACAAAGGGCTGGTCGGAAGGTAGTGAGTTATCTCAATTGATTGTTCACAGTCAGTTACAGATCGAACTCCCTGTTCTACTCTTTCCCCCTTCTCACTACTGCACTTGACTAGCCTTTAAAAAAAAAAAAAAAAAACGAAAAAAAGGCCAGGCATAGTGGCTCATGCCTGTAATCCAAGCACTTTGGAGGCCAAAGCGGGCAGATCACCTGAGGTCGGCAGTTCAACACCAACCTGACCAACATGGTGAAACCCCATCTTTAAAAAAAGAAAGAGAAAAAAGTTAAAAAAAAAAAAAAAATAGAAGTTGCAGTGGTCAGATCAGATCATCTGCAGCACTTACCCAGTGGGCTCAGGTAGAGGTCAGAGCAGCCACTGGGGCCACTGATCACCCTGCTGTGTGCCTTGGATAGCCCTGCGGGGAATGAAGGTCATCCGTAACAGAGTGGGGAACCGAGGCACTTACCAGGCCACTGCTATGGTTCCTGCCCAGGTGACACCCCACTCGCTATGCCCATGGGGCTGTCCCCTGACTCCCCATCCCCCTCTCAGTCCTTCCAGCCCCCCAAGCCTCCGACACAGCAGGCTTGTTCCCTCCACCAAGATCGCCGTCCTCCCGTATTACAAGTCTCAGGTGCATGCAGGTTCCCACAGAGGTCCTCAGCTCTGTGCGGCCAGGGCTGGGCAGGCTGGAAGGGGCCAGGCTCTGCCCACAGGTGGGAGGTAGAACGCATCATGGAGGACGGGTCTCTCGAGATGCACAGGAGCTCTCCACACAGACGAGGGACAGAAAAGTCAAAGAAATGGCACATGCAAAAGCCTGGGAGTCACACCACTTCCTCAACGGAGGCTAAAAGGTGCACTGGGTACAAGTCGGGCACCGTGGCTTATGCCTAGAATCCCAGGACTTTGGGAGGCCACAGTGGAAGGATCTTTTGAATCCAGGAGTTTGAGACCAGCCTGGGCAAGGCGACCAGACCCTGTCTCTACAGAAAAAGTTTAAAAATTAGCAGGGTGTGGCCGGGCGCGGTGGCTCAAGCCTGTAATCCCAGCACTTTGGGAGGCCGAGGCGGGTGGATCACGAGGTCGAGAGATCGAGACCAACCCGGTCAACATGGTGAAACCCCGTCTCTACTAAAAATACAAAAAATCAGCTGGGCATGGTGGCGCGTGCCTGTAATCCCAGCTACTCAGGAGGCTGAGGCAGGAGAATTGCCTGAACCCAGGAGGCGGAGGTTGCAGTGAGCCGAGATTGCGCCATTGCACTCCAGCCTGGGTAACAAGAGCGAAACTCCGTCTCAAAAAAAAAAAAAAAAATTTAGCAGGGTGTGATGGCATGCACCTGTGGTCCCAGCTTCTTGGGAGGCTGAGGTGGGAGAATCCCTTGAAATTGAGTCGGAGGTTGCAGTGAGGAGGTTACAGTGAGCCATGACAGTGCCGCTGCACTGCAGCCTGGGCGTCGGTGCGAGACCCGGTCTCTGAAAAATAAACTGGGTACAGCTGAAGTTGACATAAAAACTAACCAACGTATGTTGGGCACTGACTTAGTTTGGAGACCCAACCCTGAGACAGTGACCATAGGAAATGTGGGGTATCTGGGAGAGACCTTCAGTGAGGGTTAGGGAAAGGAGAGGAAGGCAGGGCATCCTGCAGGGGACACCAGCGGTCAGAGTCCCCCACGGAGGTGGAGAAAGGCCCTGGCACAACTGAGTGCCAGGCCTTGGTGAAGCAGGTGGCAGCAGCCCCTCATTGAGCCCTGGGGATAGCCCCTGTGAGATATTGATCCTCTTTGTATGTAAGAAAACTAAGGCGGACACGGTGGCTCACGCCTGTAACCCCAGCACTTTGGGAGGTGGAGGTGGGCGGATTACTTGAGGTCGGGAGTTCGATATCAGACTGGACAAACATGGTGAAACCCCATCTCTACTAAAAATACAAAAAAAAGCCACTCCGGAGGCTGAGGCAGGAGAGTCGCTTGAACCAGGGAAGCGGAGGTTGCAGTGAGCCGAGCCCGCACCATTGCACTCCAGCTTGGGCAATGAGAGTGAAACAATGTCTCAAAAAAAAAAAAAAGAAAGAAAGAAAAACTAAGTCACCTGCCTGTGTCACACAGCCGGGAAGCACCTGAAGCTACCAGAAAGGCAGCAAAGGTAGTTTGGGGGCCCAGGATCGGAGCTGAAAGTGTCCCAGCCAGAAAATGGGTGGAATAGACCATATTCCACCACAAATGGAGGCCTGGGTTCCAATCCTGCCTCTGTCCCTTCTGACTCCTTAGACAAGGGTCTGAATGGTGTAAGCCTCGGTGTCTCCTGTAAAATGGGACTAAAAGTCGCGCCCAACCCCAGGCTATCTGGAGAATCAGGGGGACGGTACCTGGGAAGGAGACGTCGTGAAGGGCTTGGCCCCATTACCATCTTAGGGTCTTTGTGGCTGCGCATGAGAGAAGGTCGGAGACCAGTGGTGATCAACACGAGGGAAGAAGCCGACGGGAAAGCCAGCCACGACTGCGCACACAGGGCCTCGGACTCCAGGCAAACCAGTGGGGCTTCATCCCAGGACGCTGGGGAGCCCGGGTGGGTGTGTGAGCAGGGCAGGGAGTGGATCAGGGCTTCGTGCGGCAGGCTCTTCTGGGCGCCTGCAGAGGGGCTGCTGGTGGACCAGAGTGAGGAGGAAACTCAGGGCAGGAGCTGGGAGGATAGTCGTCAGTCCTTGGACACAAAGACAAGGTGATGACATTTGTTCTCTGTTACAGAAAGGCCCTGACTCGCTTCGGCCCCGGCCCCCGCCCCCGCGGAATCCCGGGCCCGCGCGTGCGCACTGGCAGCAGGGAATCCCCGACTCCGCCGCAGTGCGCGGGAGGGGGCGTGAGAGGGGAGTTCCGTGCGCTCCTAGCCCTTCCCGCGTGCGTTGCCAGGACAACCGGGCGGGGCCGCGGGACCGCCGGGCGCTCACTGCGCCTGCGCAGGGGTGCTAGCTTCACGCGCCGGGGCTTTCCCGTAGCGCGCCTGCCGAAGAGGGGAAGCCGCGCTCAGCACGCATGCGTCGACCCCACCCGACCCCGCCCCCCCAACCCTGAGGGTCGGGGAATCCTCACCCGCCGCAGTGCGCATGGGGGCGGGGCGGGGAAACCGGCTCAAACCGGAGTGGGGTTTGCCGAGGAGGTGGCGGGGGAGGAAGCGAGAGCGGGGTCTTCCCGAGGTTCCCACTCCGGCCCCCGCCGTCGCCTTAGCAACCGGGCGCGCGGGCCGCAGTGTGCGGGCGGCGGCGGCGGCCTCGGGGAAGCCGGGTGACTCTGCGCCTGCGCGGGGCTCAGCGCCTGCAGCCGGGGTTCCCCTTCGAGCGCCTGGGGGACTGCGGGGGAGGAGAGGATGGGCGCGGGGGAGCGGGTGCTGGGGAGGAAGAGGCCGTGGGGGAAGGGACGACGCTGGAGAGACGCGGGGGGGAGGGGAGGAGGCGTGGGTGCGGAGAAAGGGGCGGTGGGGGAAAACGCAGTGGGTAGGGAAGACAGGGAGGGGTGCAGGGGGAGGCGAGCCTGGGGCTGCGCGCCAGGGAGGGGGTGACCAAGGCTGAGGGCGATGGGAGGGGGAGCTTAGGGAGTGGAGAAGGGATATGGACAAGGAGAGGGGTACACTGGGGCGCTGGGGACACCTCCGGCACCTGCAGCCTCCGGCCCAGCAGCTTGGCCTGCGAGGGTGGGGGTTGCTGTTCCAGAAAGTCAGGATCGTCGGGGTCCGAGCTTAGGGTTTCCAGATTTGGAAAAGAAAATTAAACAGCAGAAAATCCAGGGAGCCCCCTTAAACTCGACTTTCAGAGAAACGAGTAATTTTTTTTAATTTTAAGTATGTCCCATTCCGTGTCCTCTACTTTATCCAGCAGCTCTAATCGTGGTTGTCGTCGTCCCCCCATACCCCCAACTTATGCACCGCCGGTCCCTATCCTTTCCGAAAGCCTTGTGGACCCTCGCGGAAGACGCCTTTGTCTCCCGCCTGCCGGGCGCCCCACAGCCCCGCACGTCGGGTGTCCCTCCCACCCCGCCATCCCCTCCCCCAGCCATCTGCCGTCCTCCCAGCCTTGAACACCAGCCTGAAGTCGACTCCGCGCTAGGCAGGGGATTGCGCAGAGACGCGGCGCACATCCTGGGGGATTTTCTAAGCGCTCCTGCACCCCCCCCCCTCCACCACCACGACCTCCAAACCCTCTGCTACCCGCCTACCCCTAGCAAGGCCACGTTCGCCCCGCCGGTCCCAGACACCCGCACCTTCTCCTTCTCCAGGAACCTCCAGGGCCTCTGCTTTCGGGCAGCCTCCCACACTCTCTGGGCACAAAAGCACACAGGCACGTAGTAGGTGCTCACGAAAAAACCACATTTGAGGGCGATTTTATGGAGGCAAGTGCAGGGGAGGGAGTGTTGCATCTCTCGACACGGACGGCTGCATCCTCGTCGCATGGAGACTTATCCCCTCTCTGGGCCTTTGTCCCCTCCAACAAAGCAGTTTCCCTTTTATCCTTCCCATTGGTTTCAAAAAGTGTAAGATAACAAAACATTATGAAAAGCTCAGCAAAGTGGGAAAGGTCAGCAGCCCCCAGGGGTCCCTGGCCCTGGGCTGCCCCCGGCGCCTCCCCAGCCCCTTTCCCCACTTGTCTGTTCACTCCTTTTACTTCTTCGCCATCGGAACAGCGGCACAGCTGCGCCTCGGGCCTGGCTTCTGCTCCACAGGCCGGGAGCTTGGTGCCTGCGGACCATTTTCCCCAGGGGCATGTCATTCCGAAAATGGGCTAGGCGGTCCCGGGTGGGGGACACGTGGGCGCCTGTGTTCTTAGTTTTGCAGTCCTAGGCGACGCCCCTGCGGAAGCCGGCCGTGGATGTGCTGTGTGGTGGCTTGGAGGCATTTCTAGGGCGGCTAGCTGGGCAGAGGATAGTAATGTCCTTTTATTTGGAGCTGGGTAGCTCCTGGGGTGGTGCCAGGTCGGGAGCGGCCCTCTGCTCCCATCAGCCAGGTCCAAGTAGCATCTCCCAAGGGCCGGGAGAGGAGAGGAGGAAAGAACCAGCTAGTTCACACCAGGGCCTGGGGGCAGTGAGAACAGTAAACCAGGGCGACGTGCCCAGAGAAGGGGCGACTCTAGGGAGGAGGCGACCTTGGCTAGAGCCCTGAGAGACGACGGGTGGGGACAGGGGCTGAGGAGAGCCAGGGCAGGGCGATCCCGGCTCAAGGACCCGCAGTTGGAAAGGCTCTGAGGCTGAACCGATTCGGGGGAGACGCTGGGCGTGTCCAGAGTGTGGTGGGCGGTCCAGGGAGACCGCGGAGAGACGGGGACAAAGGGTGGGCGTTGCAGGGGCCGACGGCGCCGGCCTGTGAGGAGTCTGGGTCCTCCTTTTGGTTCAAGACGAGCAGGGAGGTGGGGGGAGGGCGGCCGTGCGGGACAGGGACGTGACCTGTCACACGGGTGAGGACTGAAGTCGTCTGTGACTGCGTCAGGGAGAAGGACCGTGGCGGGGACTGGGGGAGCTGCGAGACTGGGGAGGATCTTCGGACTCCACGGGGCGATTGCGGGGTCCACGGGGCGCAGGGAATCCCCCGGTCATGGGCGTCCTGGCCACCTCTGCAGCCTAAGTCTCCTTCACTGTGGCTGACTAAAGCGTGGCTCACAGCCTTCCCCAACGGGGCGGGAAGTCCCCCCGGGAGGTGCTGGGTGGCGCCCCTCGGCCTCCGCTCCGGCGACCCCCACCGGCTCCCCGCCTCCCCAGTGCAAACCCGAAGGCCCCCTCCCCTTTGTTCTTTTTCCCTCCACACGGTCACGGTCACACCGGCGGCTCCCTCGGAGCGCGTTTCACACACAATGGAGGGGGGGCTGCGCTCCCGGTTTCCCCTCCCCTCAGTGTCCACGTCCCCGAGCCCCGCCCGCGCCACGGAATCCCGGCCTCCAGACCCCGCCGGGGAAGCTCATTACCTTCCTGGAGAGGATCCCCGCCGGGGGGCTGGGGAGGGGGGCGGGCTATTTTTAGAATGAATGGAATAAAAGGGGGAAAAACCAGAATGGAGGTTTGTAGAAGCCTCCCTACTTCCAGAGGAACCCTCCCTCCCGGTTCACCCGCCCCAGACCAAGGCTGAAGGTGGGTGGGGGTTCAGAGATGGGGCGGGGCACAGGGCTTGGGGGAGGAACGCGGTGGTTTGAGCTGGAGCCACGCTTGCTCTTGGAGGGGAGCAGCTGAAGGGGAACGCAGGACCTATCCGGAGGCCCCACGGGCTCGGCGAGCTGGAGGGACCCCCGGAGGTGGGCACTCGTCCATACGCTGGAGGGAAACTCGCTCAGAAAGGGGCTTGGCAGGGCCACGGTCCTGGGAAGGGCTTGCCCCTAGACTTCTTCCTCCCATCCCCTACTGAGCCAGACCCCAGGAGCCACATTGTTCTAAGGCGGCGGAGTGACCTTCACAACTCTGCCACCCAGGCCTGGGCCAGTCAGGCTCCGGGGGTCCCTAATCGGGCCAGTTGGGGGGAGGGTGTCACCAGCCCAACGATGAGATAGAGAAGTTTTCTGTGGTTTGGTGTCCGGCCACCTAGGGCCCCCTTTCCTGGCTGGGACCTTCCAGTCCGGTCAACGTCGCCAGCTGCCCGGAGAGCCTCTGGTCCCCTGATCCTCCCCAGTCGCGTGGTGGTGGGGAGGCTTTAATTGTCTGCCTTCCTCTCTCCCCGACTCTCTTCTTTCCTGGATCGGGCAGAGGGGCCCCCCAGAGTAAGGGGAGCAGCCCTGTTCCTGCTGCCGGGACATTGGGCCCTGGCCAAGGGCTTCCGCTCTCCGGGCCTCAGTTTCCCCTTCTGTAGGATGAGCACCTTGGGCCAGAGGCCGCAGAGGGGCCTCCCATCTCTTTGAGCGTCTCCTGAGATTTGCCGTCACGCCCCTGGGTGGAGCGGGGAGAGTGGGCTTGGGCGAGAGACCCGGAGGGGGATTCCCTCCCGGCTCTCCTCCCTGGAGACGTCTTGCGCGGGAGGGCCCGGGCTGTGGCCGCGGCGGGCTGCCTCCCTCGGCCTGCGGGGTCCGCGCCCCCTCCCCGGGCGGCGGGGCGGGGCCCAGGTCGGCGGGGAGGGGTCGGCTCTGCGGCGGCGCGCGCACACCCTCCCGGCTCACACGCCCTTGCCCGGCCGGGCACTTGGTCTTCGCGCTCGGGCAGGGCGCAGAACTCCGGCTGCGGCGGCCGACTCCGGCCGGTGAGTGGGCAGCGGGGGGCGCGGCGGGGAGCGTTGGGTCCCGGCGGCGGTCCCCTTCTCCTTGGCGGGCGGATCGGTGACAGCTTGCCCGACTCCGGGAATTCAAAGGGGAGCTGCGGGAGGAGCGGAGGCATCCCTTCTTCCACCCCCGCCTCCCACAGAGATCCCGGAGTCAGCTCCTGACCCCACCCCCATGCCCTGTGTTGGGGATGGGGGGGCTGTTGCTTCCAGGCCTGGGGATGCGCAGACGTCCCCTTCCCTCCGTGGGGTGAAGGTGGGGACGTGGGGACCCTCCAGGCCTGCACCCTCCTCAGTGGCGGGGGGAAGACGCGCTGGCTCCCGTTGCCCCCTCCTCCCTCCCTGTCCCCTGGGTCTCTCCCTTTCTCCTTGCGAGGTGGCGGGGATTCCCTGGGCCGGCCCCACTGCGCAGTGGGAGGAAACCCTCCCACCTGTCAACCTACTGTGCGCTGGGCTCCGGGCTCCTGTTCTTTTCCCTAAGCTTCCTCCCTTCCCCCCTTCCCTCTCCCGGACAGGAAGAGGGGCTGAGGCCCAGAGAGGGTCACCACTTGCCCAAGGTCACCCAGCTGGGCTGGGGCAGAGCTGGTTTCTGGTCAGATCCACGAATGCCGGGACCTCGCTGGCGAGGTCTGCTCTGGGATCCTCTGCGACCCCCACCCCGCCCCGCCGTTTAACCCTGAGCGTGGGGTGCCAGGGCCCCAGAACTGGGGGGAATTCCTTACTTTCTCCAAGTTTCTCCTCTGTCTGGAGACCCAGACAGGACTGAGCCAAGAAGGCCCGGCCTCACTCTCTTCCCGGGCTGCCAGATCTCCCCCTTCCCCCTCCCCACAGCCTCCACAGGCTGCCCAAGACCTCATCAAAGGAAATCCCTGCGGGGAGGGGGCTTCTAAATGGGGGAACCAAAGCTTCTGGAGCCACGGAGGAGAGAATTTGTACTCCGTCACAGCAAGCCGCTCAGTGACCTTGGACACGCTCCTGCCTTCCCGAGGCCAGGGTCAGCACCAAGGTCCCCCTGGCTGAAACAGGCAGCCCCTGAGCCATCCAAGGTGACAGTTACCCGGACCCCAGGTCCTGGTAAGAGAAAGGGCAGCTAGGTGTTTACCCGTCGGTGCTGTTCTGTAGTCTGGCATCACCCCTGCCCACCATGGGTGTCCCTTTCTGCCCCCTTCCCCAGGATCGGACTTGGGTACCATGTGCTTCTCTAAGCCCTCTGCAGACAGCACTATCTAGATGGGAGGAGTACCCCAAGGGAGCTACAGGTCCCAGGACAGCGTCAGAGCTAGAGAGCAAGAGTTCAGCTGGTCAGCCAGGTGAGGTGGCTCACAACTGTAATCTCAACACTTTGGAAGGCAGAGGCAGGCTCAGGAGTTCCACACCAGCCTGGGCAACACAGTGAAACCTCGTCTCTATCAAAAACAAACAAAATAGCCAGGTGTAGTGGTGCGCACTTATAGTCCCAGCTGCTTGGGGGCCAAAGGCAGGAAGATCTCTTGAGCCCCGGAAGTCAAGGCTGCAGTGAGCCGTGTTCATGCCACTGCACTCCAGTCTGAGTGATAAAATGTCACTTCTCTGAATGTCACCCCACCTAGATCTCCCCATGATGAAGGAATTAGGGGCAATGTGGGGGGTAAGCAGGAACAACATTGGGAAAGACAAATAAGGCATCCAGTGGCCGAGTGTGGTGGCTCACACCTGTAATCCCAGCACTTTGGGAGGCCGAGGTGGGTGGATCACCTGAGGTCATAGGTTTAAAACCAGCCTGGCCAACATGGAGGAACCCTGTCTCCACTAAAAATACAAAAACTTAGCCAGGCTTGGTGGTGTGTGGCTGGAATCCCAGCTACTCAACAGTCTCATGCTTGAGCTCGGAGGGCAGAGGTTGCAGTGAGCCAAGATTGTGCCGCTGCACTCCAGCCTGGGTGACAGAGTGAGACTCTGCCTCAAAAAAAAGAAAAAAGAAAAAAGAAAAGCATTCAGTGTCTAGTGTCCAGAGCCCAATGAAAGGAGGAGTGGCCTTAGGGAGGGGACATGGAAGAGGTGGGCCATTGTATCAGCAGGGGCTTGCCCAGGGCCCCACTGGGGCTACAAAGCCGCTGATCTTAAGCTTCCTGCAAACAGGAGATGACCCAGCTCAGCAACACCAAGTCAGAGCACAGATCCGCTCTAAAGACCCTTGTATGTAATAGGCTGAGGCAGGTGTTCAAAGAGTTCTGGAACTCTGGCTAGGAGTTCGAGTCCAGCCTGGCCAACACGGCAAAATCCCAGATCTATTAAAAATACAAAAATTAGCCAGGCATAGTGGTGGGCACCTGTAATCACAGCTACTTGGGAGGCTGAGGCAGGAGAATTGTTTGAACCCCTGAGGCGGAGGTTGCAGTGAGCTGAGATCACGACACTACACTCCAGCCTGGGTGACAGAGTGAGACTCTGTCTCAAAAAAATAAAAAATAAAAAATACCACTGTAGTCCAGAAGCTGTCTGTACCCTACTCTTTTGGGGCCCCACCCCCACCCCACACCTCCTATCTGATTCTTATAGGTCTCAGGGGGACAGGAAAGGCAGCAGCAGCCACCATCTCTCCCAGCCAAGTGGTCACCAGCACGACTGAAGGGGACAGCCCCTTTGCAGTGGCTCGGCAAGGAGCCCCCTGCACCCTAGGGTGAGTGAGTTCCAGACTTGGGTCACTTTTGGGGATGGGGCGGCCCAGAAATTGGATAGAAAAATTGGTAACCAGGCCGGCTGGGTGGCTTATGCCTGTAATCCCAGCACTTTGGGAGGCAGAGGCAGGTGGATCACTCCAGGTCAGGAGTTCAAGGCCAGCCTGGCCATTTTATATCTTTACTAAAAATACAAAAATAACCTGGGCATGGTGGTGAGCACCTGTAATTTCAGCTATTTGGGAGGCAGGTGGATCACTTGAGGTCAGGAGTTCGAGGCCAGCCTGGCCATTTTGTATCTTTACTAAAAATACAAAAATTACCTGGATGTGGTGGTAGGCACTTGTAATTCCAACTGCTTGTGGGGCTGAGGCAGGAGGATCACTGAAACCCAGAAGGCAGAGGTTGCCATAAGCCAAGATCGCGCCACTGCCCTCCAGCCTGGGGGACAGAGCGAGAGTGTTTCAAAAAAGAAAAAAAAGGTGACTTAAGGAAAAAATGCCAGCTTTTGAAATAATAACAAGCTGGGTACAGGGGCGTGCGCCTGTGGTCCTAGCTACTCAGGAGGCTAAGGTGGGAATATTACTTGAGTCCAAAAGTTCGAGGCTGCAGTGAGCTATGATCATGCTTGTGAATGCCCACTGCACTCCAGCCTGTGAGACAGAGGGAGACCCTCATCTCTTTAATTTAAAAAAAAAAAAAAAAGAAAGAAAAAGAAAAAGAAAAAAGGCCAGGCGAGGTGACTCGCACTTGTAATCCCAGAACTTTGGGAGGCTATGGTGGGCAGATCACGAGGTCAGGATTTCGAGACCAGGCTGTCCAATATGATGAAACCCTGTCTCTAGTTTAAAAATACAAAACTTAGCCAGGCATGGTGGTGTATGCCTGTAGTCCCAGCTTCTCCGGAGGCAGAGGAAGGAGAATCGCTTGAATCCGGGGGGCAGAGGTTGCAGTGAGCCAAGATTGTGCCACTGCACTCCAGCCTGGGCAACAGAGTAAGACTCCATCTCAAAAAAAAAAAATCCAATAATAAGAATATAATATATATCATGATGATGATGATGATGATGATGGTAATGACTATGCTTTCTAGAGCGTCCTGGGAGTTACTGTCCACTTTCTTTGATCACTGGAGGTGAGGAATCTATTGAGAGGGACCAGGTGACCTGGACACAGGGCCTTGAGCCAGAATGGAAGAGCTCTCTCCCGCCACCACCGCCCCCCCGCCCCCCAACAGCCCCCACCTCCCGGCTCTCATGGTCACGCTGGAGACAGCCCCTGGGGTGGGGTAGCTGGGTGGAAGGTAATTCCTGTACTCCCTTCCTCAGTGAACATTTTTTGTTTTTTTTTTAGTTTTTCTTTTTGTTTGTTTGTTTCGAGATGGAGTCTGGCTCTGTCGCCCAGGCTGGAGTGCAGTGGCATGATCTCAGCCCACTGCAACCTCCGCCCCCTACCCCCTGGATTCAAGCCATTCTCGTGCCTCAGGCTCCCAAGTAGCTGGGATTACAGGCATGCGCCACCACAACCGGCTAAGTTTGGTATTTTTAGTAGAGGCGGGGCTTTACCATGTTGGCCACACTGGTCTCAAACTCCTGACCTCAGGTGATCCACCTGTCTCGGCTTCCAAAGTGCTGGGATGACAGGCGTGAGCCATTGTGCCCGGCCTGCCTGGTGAACATTGACATCCAGGGTCAGCACTAAGCTGCCGAAGGCAGTGTGGAGAACACAAAGGTAGTGGTCATTTAGTCAGTCAACAAACACTGAGCACATTAGCTACTGTCCGCCAGGCCGTGGGCTGGATGCTGGGGGTGCGGTAAGGACCAGGACCAGCCCAGGTCAGCCCTTGTGGAATTTCATGGGGCATCAACTGAGCAGGTTTTATGTGCTGGATACAGTGACTAACACCAGTGATCCCAGAATTTTGGGGAGGCCGAGACGGGAGGATCAGTTGAGCTCAGAAGCTTGAGACCAGTCTGGGCAATGTAGCAAGACCCCCATCTCTAAAAAAAATTTTTTTTTTTTTTTTTTTTTTTGAGACGGAGTTTCGCTCTTGTTACCCAGGCTGGAGTACAATGGCGTGATCTCGGCTCACCGCAACCTCCGCCTCCTGGGTTCAGGCAATTCTCCTGCCTCAGCCTCCTGAGTAGCTGGGATTACAGGCATGCGCCACCACGCCCAGCTAATTTTTTGTATTTTTAGTAGAGACGGGGTTTCACCATGTTGACCAGGATGGTCTCGATCTCTTGACCTCGTGATCCACCCGCCTCGGCCTCCCAAAGTGCTGGGATTACAGGCTTGAGCCACCGCGCCCGGCCGAAAAAAATTTTTTTAAAAATCAACTAGGTGGGGTTGGGCATGCCTGTGGTCCCAGCAAACTCCGGAGGCTGAGATGGTGGGATCACTAGAGCCCAAGAGGTCGAGGATGCAGTGAGCTATGATGGCACCACTGTACTGCAGTCTGCGTGACAGTGAGAGTGTCTCAGAAAGAAAGGGAGAAAGGGCGCCGGGCGCAGCTCACACCTGTCATCCCAGCACTTTGGGAGGCCAAGGCGGGAGGATCATGAGGTCAGATTGAGACCATCCTGGCCAACGTGGTGACACCCCATCTCTACTAAAAATATACAAATTAGCTGGGCGTGGCAGCAGGCGCCTGTCATCCCAGCTACTCGTGAGGCTGGGGCAGGAGAATCGCTTGAACTCGGGAGGTGGAGGTTGCAGTGAGCTGAGATCGCACCAGTGCACTCCAGCCTGGCGAGAGATCAAGGGAGGGAGGGAGAGAGGGACAGGAAAGGAAAGGTGAGGGGGAAGGTGAGAGGGAAGGAGAGAGAAAAGAAAGGAAGGAAGGAAGGGAGAGGGGGAGGAAAAGAAGGAAAGAGTTCCATATGAGGAGAAAAATAGAATATGAGGATGTACTGGTGATCAGAGGCGCAGGGAAGCCTCTTGCAGGCGTCAGAGGGGCCTCTCTAGGGCAGGGATCATGAGCTGAGACCTGATGGAAGAGGAGGGACTGGCCTGCTGAGAGCTGGGGGAACAGCATACCCAGCAGAGGGAGCTGCATGTGCAAAGGTCCTGAGGTTGGAAGGAGGCTGGCGTGTTTGAGGAATGAGGAGGAGGCTGGCGTGGCTGGAACAAAGTGAGAGAGAGAGAGAGGAGGAAGATGAGGGCAAGGAGGTCGGCAGGCAGGGGCCAAGCTACAAGGAACTTGGGCTGCCGTGAGGGGTGTGGACTTCAGAGCAATGGGGAGCCATGGCAGGTGTGTGAGCAGGGGAGAGGCATGGCCTCATTTAGGATTTTCAGAAGCTCTGTGGCTGCCGTGGAGAGCGGGGCAGGAGTGGAGATGGCCGAAGCCCAGAGTAGAGGCGGGGGAGATGCCTAGTGGTGTAAGCCGGGATAGAACTAGGGTAGTGCCTCTGATGGAAAGAAGTGGGCACATTCTGGGGCGGTCTGGGGGTGGAGGGTGAAATGTGGCCAGGTTTTCATCTCATGCCAAGGAGCCACTGGGAGGGAAGGGAGCACTGATTGTGCCTGGGGAAACCTGGGAAGGCATCCTGGAGGAGATGCTCTTTGGTCTGAGTCTGGCAGGTCAAGTAGGAGTTTGCCAGCAGCTAAGGCTGGAGTCACATGGGATCTAACTGCTCAGATGCCAGGGGAACTACAGGGAGTCACTGAGCACCCAGACTCTGGGGCAACATGATCAGATTTGTAATCAAGAAAGATCCCTGTAATTTGGGATGCACTTTGGGAGGCCAAGGCAGGAGGATCCCTTGAAGACAGGAGCTCAAGAACAGCCTGGGCAACATAGCAAGACCCCATCTCTACAAAAAGTAAAACAAAAATAGCTGGGTGTGGCAGCACACGCCTGTAGTCCCAGCTACCCGGGAGGCTGAGGTGGGAGGATCACTTGAGGACAGGCGATGAAGGCTGCAGTGAGCTATGACTGCACCACTGCACTCCAGCCTGTTGGGAGACAGAGGGAGACCCTGTCTCTCTCCTTTTTTTTTTTTTTTTGAGACAGGGTCTCGTTCTGTCACCCAGGCTAGAGTGCAGTGATGCAATCTTGGCTTATTGCAACCTCTGCCTTCCGGGCTCAAGTGATCCTCGCGCCTTAGCCTCCTGAGCAGCTTGGGACTATAGGTGCCCGCCACCCAGCTAGTTTTTATGTATTTATATTTTTTAAATTTTATTTATTTATTTTTAAGACAGAGTCTCACTCTGTCTGCCAGACTGGAGTGCAGTGGCATGATCTCGGCTCACTGCAATCTCTGCCTCCCAGGTTCAAGCGATTCTCCTGTCTCAGCCTCCCGAGTAGCTGGGATTACAGGCATGTGCCACCACATCTGGCTACTTTTTTTTTTTTTGAGACGGAGTTTCCCTCTTGTTACCCAGGCTGGAGTGCAGTGGCGCAATCTCGGCTCACCGCAACCTCTGCCTCCTGGGTTCAGGCAATTCTCCTGCGTTAGCCTCCTGAGTAGCTGGGATTACAGGCACGCGCCACCATGCCCAGCTAATTTCTGTATTTTTAGTAGAGGCAGGGTTTCACCATGTTGACCAGGATGGTCTCGATCTCTTGACCTCGTGATCCACCCGCCTCGGCCTCCCAAAGTGATGGGATTATAGGTGTGAGCCACCGCGCCCGGCCCATCTGGCTACTTTTTTTCGGTATTTTTAGCAGAGACAGGGTTTCATCATGTCAGTCAGGCTGGTCTCAATCTCCTGACCTCAAGTAATCCACCTGCCTCAGCCTCCCAAAGTGCTGGGATTACAGGCATGAGCCATGGCACCCAGCTGTATGTATGTATGTATGTATGTATGTATATATATATATATATATATATATATATATATATATATATATATATTTTTTTTTAGAGAGGGGGTTTCACCATGTTGTCCAGGTTGGTCTTGAACCCCTGAGCTCGGCAGCCCACTCGCCTTGGCCTCCCAAAGTGCTAGGATTACAGGTGTGAGCCACAGGACCCTATCTCTTAAATATAAAAACAGGTTCCCTATAGGTGGGGGGCCCTGGGGGAGTTTAGACCCGAGTGAGAGAGGCCAAGAGGTGCTTTTGAAATCATCCAGGTCATGGGCAGGCCAGTGGCAGCTGGAAGGATCCATGGAGAGCTTGCTGTGTGCCTAGGACATCTGATGGAGATTACCTCCTGAGCCTCATGCCTCTGGCCTCCAGTGAGGCCCTGACGTTGCCCTGCAGAGGAAGCGGAGGCTCAGAGGGACCAGTCTTTTGTCCACAACCACCGCCTTCCTTCCTGTGGCTGCTACCACAAATAACCACGGGCCACGGGCTGGACAGCTTACAACCACAGAAAGTTGGCCGGGTGCAGTGGCTCACACTTGTAATCCCAGCACTTTGGAAGGCTGAGGTGGGTGGATCTCCTGAGGTCAGGAGTTCGAGACCAGCCTGGCCAACATGGAAAAACGCCGTCTCTACTAAAAATACAAAATTAGCCAGGTGTGGTGGCGCACGCCTATAATCCCGGCTACTCGGGAGGCTGAAGCAGGAGAATTGCTTGAATCCAGGGGGCAGAGAATTGCTTGAATCCAGGAGGCAGATCTCACTATTGCACTCCAGCCTGGACAAGATCAAAACTCCATTTAAAAAAAAAAAGAAAAAAAAAAAATCAGAACTGGCCCTAATCCACAGTCAACCCCTCTATATTGGGTGGGCTGAGGTGGGCAGATCACTTGAAGCTAGGGGTTCGAGATCAGCCTGGCCAACATGGTGAAACCCCGTCTCCACTAAAAATATAAAAATTAGCTGGCCATGGTGGTGTATGTCTGTAGTCTCAGCTATTTGGGAGTCTGAGGCTTGAGAATCATTTGAACCCGGGAGGTAGAGGTTGCAGTGAGCTGACATTGCACCACTGCACTCCAGCCTGGGCAAAAAAGTGAGATTCTGGCTCAAGAAAAAAAAAAAAAACTCAGAAACCAGTTATTAGATCGGAGCCAGTCCTAATCCACTGTGATCCCTTCTTTATTTTATTTATTAGTTATTATGATTATTATTATTTGAGATGGAGTCTTGCTCTGCGGCCCAGGCTGGAGTGCGGTGCTGCAATCTCGGCTCACTGCAACCTCCACCTCCCAGGTTCAAGTCATTCTCCTGCCTCAGCCTCCCACGTAGGTGGAACTACAGGCATGTGCCACCACACCTGGCTAATTTTGTTGTATTTTTAGTAGAGATGGAGTTTCTCCATGCTAGCCAGGCTGGTCTCAAACTCCTGACCTCAAGTGAGCCGCCCACCTCGGCCTCCCAAAGTGCTGGGATTACAGGCGTGAGCCATCGTGCCCGGCCCCCTCTTCATTTGACTACTTCTGCAAAAACCTTATTTCCAGGCCTGCCACAGTGACTCACGCCTGTAATCCCAGCACTTTGGGAGGCCAAGGTGGGAGTCTCACTTGAGCCCAGGAATTCGAGAGCAGCCTGAACAACACATGAGATCTTGTCTCTACATTTAAAAATAAAAAGATAAACGGAGGATCGCTTGAGCCTGAGACATGGAGACTGCAGTGAGCGCAATCCTGCCACTGCCCTCCAGCCTGGTGAGAGAGGGAGACCCAGCTTCACAAACAAAACAAAACCCAATGTTTATTTATTTATTTATTTTTGAGACAATTTCACTCTCGTTGCCCAGGCTACAGTGCAATGGCACGATCTCGGCTCACTGCAACCTCTGCCTCCCGGGTTCAAGCAATTCTCCTGCCTCAGCCCCTCCAGAAGCTGGCATTACAGGCGAGTGTCACCATGCTTGGCTAATTTTTATATTTTAAGTAGAAACAGGGTTTCACCGTATTGGCTAAGCTGGTCTGGAACTCCTGACCTCAGGTGATCCACCAACCTTGGCCTCTCATAGTGCTGGGATTCCAGGCGTGAGCCACCACGCCCAGCCAGAAAACCCCTATTTTCAAAAAAGTTCACATGCCGAGGGTCTGGGGGGGACTCACATTTTGGGGGGGATACCATTTAAACCGGTCCACTCGAGTAGCAAGACATTGGGCTTTGGAGTGAAACCTTTGCTCCCCCAGGGGGCTGCCACAGTGGGGAGAGAGGGGTGTCCTGGAGCAAGTTTATGGGATCAGTGGGCCCACTGGATGTGGGGGTGGTAGCGGAAGGAGGCTGGGGGCTTCCAGCTTGAGCGTGAGGAGGGAGGAGGCGCTCATGTCTGAATGGACAGGATGGGGTAGTCCCAGGGTGGGGCCCCTGGGGGACAACGACTGGGGTTCCCTGACAGCCTTGGATGCTTTTCGGGGACTCCTTGCTTACGATGGAGCTGCTACCCTGCCTGCCTGTCACCCCCGGGCTCCCACCTCCTCCTCCAGGGCTGAGAGCACAGCAGGCAGCGAAAGGGGAGGCCGGGGAGGATCAGGCCCAATCCCTCCCCTCCCATCCCTGCTGCTTTTTCCTCCGTGGTCGGTCTGCAGGGCCCTTGTGTATTTGTCATCTCAAAGTCGGTCTCGCCTTCTGACCTGAAACTGGGAGTTTGGGAGATTCTGTGTGTTTTTTTTTTTTTTTGGTTTTGGTTTTTTTTTTTTTTTTGAGATGGAATCTTACTCTGTCGCCCAGACTGGAGTGCAGTGGCCCGATCTCCGCTCACTGCAACCTCCATCTCCCAGGTTCAAGGGATTCTCCTGACTCAGCCTCCTGAGTAGCTGGGATTACAGGCACAAACCACCATGCCCGGCTAATTTTTGTATTTTTGGTAGAGATGGGATTTCATCATGTTGGCCAGGCTGGTCTCGAACTCCTGACCTTGTGATCCCCTGCCTCGGCCTCCCAGAATGCTGGGATTACAGGCGCGAGCCACCATGCCTTGCCAACTTTGTGTGTCTTCATCACTACAGTGTCCCTGCCTTATAGTTTAAATCTTGCATACAGGAGGTGCTCAGCAGATACCTATGGAAGGAATCCCAGGTCTCTGAATCCCAAGAGCCCAGGAACAAGCCCTCTATGACACCTGCCCCAGTTCCCACCCTGGCCTTCCTACTACCCTTCCTGTCCCTGCAGTTCCCAGAAGCTCGAGGGAGCCAACGCTGCAGATCTCTTTGGAATGTTCTCCCTTCTTCTTCCTTTTCAAGACAGTCTCGCTCTGTCACCCAGGCTGGAGTGCAGTGGCGTCATCTCGGTTCACTGCAATTCCATCTCCTGTGTTCCAGTGATTCTCCTGCCTCAGCCTCCCAAGTAGCTGAGATTATAGGGGCCCATCACCAGGCCTGGCTAATTTTTTTTATTTTTTATTTTTTTTTGAGACGGAGTTTCGCTCTTGTTACCCAGGCTGGAGTGCAATGGCGCGATCTCGGCTCACTGCAACCTCCGCCTCCTGGGTTCAGGCAATTCTCCTGCCTCAGCCTCCTGAGTAGCTGGGATTACAGGCACGCGCCACCATGCCCAGCTAATTTTTTGTAGAGACGGGGTTTCACCATGTTGACCAGGATGGTCTGGATCTCTTGACCTCGTGATCCACCCGCCTCAGCCTCCCAAAGTGCTGGGATTACAGGCGTGAGCCACCGCGCCCAGCCTTATTTTTTTTTTTTATTTATTTTTTTTTTTTTTGAGATGGAGTTTCACTCTTGTTGCCCCGGCTGGAGTGCAATGGCACGATCTCGGCTCACTGCAACCTCCACCTCCCAGGTTCAAGCAATTCTTCTGCCTCAGCCTCCTGAGTAGCTGGGATTACAGGCAGGTGCCACCACACCCGGCTAATTTTGTATGTTTAGTAAAGATAGGGTTTCTCCATGTTGGTCAGGCTGCTCTCAAACTCCCGACCTCAGGTGATCCTCCTGCCTCAGCCTCCCAAAACGCTGGAATTATAGGTATGAGCCACCATGCCCAGCAAATTTTTGTATTTTTAGTAGAGACAGGGTGGTCTCGAACTCCTGACCTGAGATGATCTGCCCTCTTTGGCCCCCTGAAGTGCTGGGGTTATAGGCGTGAGCCACCACACCCAGCCCAAATGGCTTCTTTTCTAAGAGGCCTACCCAACCACCCTAACTCAAGTCTCCCCATCCTCATTCTTCTTTCTTTCAACTTTATTGTATCTTGTCCTGATACTTTTTTTTTTTTTTTTTTTTTTTTTTTTTTTGAGGTAGGATGTGGCTCTGTTGTCCAGGCTGGCTTGCAGAGGCATGATCACAGCTCACTGTAGCCTCAACCCCCTGGGCTCAAGCCATCCTCCCGCCTCAGGACCCCCAAGCAGCTGGGACTATAGGCACATGCACATGCCTGGCTAATTTTTAAAAATTTTTGTAGAGACGGGGTCTCGCTATGTTGCCTAGGCTGGACAGTACTTTTGTGTATCTAAAATCCCCAGTTTTATTTCCGTTTTTGGAGAGGGTTGTCCCTCTCCTCTAGAAAGCCAGCTTCAAGAGGGGCAGGGTTTGTATCTCTCCAGGGCACTGCCTTCCCCAGCACCAGGCTCAGAGAAGGGGCTACGTGGATATGTGAATGAATGAGTGAATGAATGAATGAATGAATGAATGAATTGGCGAATAAATAAATGGGTGAATGAGTGAATATCTTACTCACCCTTGCCATCCTGACACTCACTGGGGCCCAAGTTCCAGCCTCCATCCAGGCAGCCGGGTCTGGGTCCAGAATTTCAGTGGATGCACACGTTGAGGGGTGCTGGGGATGGAGGTGCAGGGAGATGCTCCTGTGGCCAGGCCACTCCCTGCTCAGGATGCTACCTTTGTGTCCCTGAGCTCCTGTGAACGTCTCCCAGTTCTCCTGCACCCAGACCCTCACCCACAGCCCTCAAATCCCCTGTGGAGGGGCTTGCTGTCCAGCCGCCTCCACCACGCCTGCTGTCTACAGAGGACACAGCCTGTGCGCAAGGCAGTTTCTCGGGGCATGAGTCCCGGGGGCGTCTTGGCTGGCTGACAAGCTCATTTGCAGGCTTCTTGGGTCTCTTCCAACCAACCATGGGCTGCTGAGAGGCTCTGCCTGGAACAGAGACCCAGACAGCCCCCACCAGAAGCCCCACCTCCATCCAACCTTGACTCCCATTCATGCTGCTGACCTTGTCTCTGAGGGGTGGGATTCCAGCAGGTGGCAGGACTGACTCAGGTGGGAGGCAAGGCCGTTGATCACCAGGTTGACTGTCCAAGTTCCACTTCTTGATGGGGGCAGTCCCCGATCCCTGAGGGTAAGTGGATGCTAAGGAAAATAAGTAGTGGTCTTTTCAGAGGGAGAAGATGGGTACATGGGCTTCCCGGCCTGGGCAGGGATGCAGGGGGTCGGAGGCGGTGGAGCGCTGTGGCTGATGCTTTTGTGAATTTCTGGACAGTTACGTGTTAGACTTGAATTCAGAAACCGTTTGTCTATGCCCAGTGGCTCGCACCTGTAACTCCAGCACTTTGGGAGGCCGAGGCAGGTGGATTGCCTGAGGCTAAGAGATCGAGAGCCGCCTGGCCAACATGGTGAAACCCCATCTCTACTAAAATTACAAAAGTTAGCCGGGCCTGGTGCCGCATGCCTGTAATCCCAGCTACGTCGGAAGGCTGAGGCACAAGAATTGCTTGTACCCAGGAGGTGGAGGTTGCAATGAGCGGCGATCATGCCACTGCACTCCAGCCTGGCTGACAGAACAAGACTCTGTCTCAAAAAAAAAAAAAAAAGCATCTGATGGTGCCGCCTGTGCAAGCAGACGAGGGTCAGCCTGTGGGCATGGTACGCTTCTCTGGGCCCAGGGACCCATATAGCAACTGTATTGAGCTGTCAGGGCTGGAAGCCTTGAATGTGGTACAGGGATGTGCCCAGTCCCGAGGGAGCTGTGGCTGGCTCCAGTGCTGTGCTGTAGAAAGGGCTCCTGGGGGTCCCGGCAGGGGACACCAAGTACAAAGGCCTGGAGCTGGGAACTGTGGTGAGGGGAGACTGAGGAGGCTTGGCTAGAGGTCAGGGTGCTGGTGAGATGCAGGAGAGGTGGCTGCTTCTCGGGCATGGCTGCAAACCTGCCCCTTTGGGGTCTCCCACAACTGCTGTCTTCCTTGCTCTGAAGTGACTCTCAAAGCTGCTTGCATCTGGTCAGGTCGCTCGTAACAGCCCCCCGTTACTGGTCCCATCTGTCCCCACCTGGTACCTCTGTGGATATGACCCGGACCACCCAGGCCTCTGTTTCCTGATTGTCACAGCCCTGGGCATTGTCACAGCAGCCAGGCCGTGCACAGCACAGTCTGGGATGAGGAACAGGCTCTCCAGCGGAGGGAACAAAGGTCCTGTCTGCAACTCTGAGCCATCACTTGGCCCCGGTGTGACTCGCCGCCACCCCCAGCCCATGCAGAGATCTCTCATTCATGCCCTCCTTCCTCCTTCATTCATTCAATCCAACTGTTTTCTGAGCTCTGCAGAGGAAACATAGACCAGCCTCCCTCAGGAATAAACACTCAGATGTTCCTGACCTGGGCCAAAGCTCTGGGCTAGGAAGAAAACAGATGGAGGGTGTGGGAGAGAGACGGGGTGGGATCTGCTGCCTCCAGGAAGCCCCCAGGCCTGGAGGGGGTGGACAGAGCTGAACACAGTCACCCCAAGCCTGTTGGGAACAGGGTGAGGCAAAGGCAGAGGCAGCGAGACTATCTGGAAGAGGAGGAAGGAAGAGCTCCCTACCCACTGGTCCCCAAGGCTCCCAGGAGCCGCCATTAACTTTGAATGAATGAGTCGGCCAAGTTCAGCCTGGGTGCTGGAAGAAGGAGCACCATTTTGGGGACCCCCAGCCCCGGTGATCCCAACTCCCCGGGGCTCCGGTTTCCTGCCATTCTGGGCATGGGTGTGGGGGGTTAGGACTGGGTGTCTCTCTTTCCCAGAGAAGGTGGCCTCTAACCGGGTGCCCTAGCAGGTACCCAGTCCACCCCTGGAAGCCCCTACACCTGGCTCCCAGGCACCCACCCCCCCCCCCCCGCTTGCAAACACCCTAACCCCCGCAAGGCTCCCCTACGCAGAGCTAGACCCCGGAGCAGGTCGTTTGAGGGGCAGGCGTTGAGTCGCTTTGCAAAGTTGTCGTTCAGATGATGCTTACGGGGAGGACCGTCCCCAGGCGTGCAAAGGTTGACGGGCGGCCGAAGTTTGGGACCTAATTTTGGGGAGGGGGTAGTTAGGAGGTCCAGAGGGCTGTTGGGGGCGGGGGTTGGAGCTGCACCAAGGTCCCCTCCGTCTCACCGGGCAAGAGGGGCAGTTCGAGGACCAGCCGCCTGCTGGGGGGTTGCAGGGGGCGCCGGGGAATGTGGGATCTTTAAATATGGGCGGGGCTTGCGGGGTCGTCGGAGGCGGGGCCAACCCGGGCTCGGCCAATCGGCGGCGGCTCCCGCGTCGCACCGCCCCGTTCTCTCCCGGCCCGGGCGGGCGCTCGCCCCCCGCCGGGCCCGTGGACTGGGCGGCGGGGGATGCGCCTGCTGCCGCCGCCCCCGGCCCCGACGCCCCCGGGCCCCGCTCCCGCTCGCTGCTGCCCGCCCCGTCCGCGGCCCCGGCTCCGGCTCCCGCCCGGGGGTCCGCGGCTGCGCGGGACCCTCTCCCCTCCAGCCTCGTCCGCCCGCCCGGGCCGAGCCCCGCAGGTACTGGCTGGGATGGCTGGGGGGTGCGGGAGGATCCAGGGTCTACGGCTCGGGGCGTCCAAGGAAGGAGGGACATCCCGGAGGGAGACGCGGTTTGGGGCAGGGGCCAAGAGGGAAGGTCTCCGTGCGGTCCGGAGCCTAGGGGACATGGGAAAGGTGGGGGGAATGAATGCATGTACACTGCCCGGGTGAGTGAAGATCCACGCACCCCCAACCTGGGAGGGGGAGGGTGCTGGGTTCACTTTGGGGGAGGGCAGAACAGCGAGTCTCCAAACTCCACAGATAGGGTTGGAGGTCGGGAGCTCTCAGGGATGGACGACCGCAGTGACTTGGGGGTGGGAGAGAGGTGACCCACCGCTGGCTCCTGGATCCAGGGGTTGGGGCACTCAGGGAGGGGTCAGGGAGCCTGGTCTTCCAGCTCTCCCCGGACAGAAGTCCCAGACCCAGCTCGGGGCACTGCCCCTGCTGTTCGGGAGGGCTGGCCAGCAGATGGGAGTTCCCGAGGCTGGGGTCTGAGCGGAGAGGCTGATGAAGATGCATCAGAATGGGGGGCCCCCGAGGGAGGCAGCCTCCGGGAGGGCAGGCTAACTGCACCCTGCTGGCTGCTGGCAGGCTCCTGGCGGGTGGTGATGGGGGGATCGGCGGGCAGCCAGCACCTTGCTGCACTGGCTCTGGACGGCCCATGGGACCGGAGGGCAGGCAGTGCCCGTCTGCCCTGCAGAGCTAGGGCCCTAGGAGTACTGGGGGAGGGGAGGGGAGGGAGGAGGGGTGGGAAGGGGGATCCTCGGAGACCTTCCCCAACCTCAGCAGAGACACCTGGCCTCTGGCTGTGCCCGCTGGGGACCCACAACAGGCCCGCATGTCCCAGAAGTTTCTGCTGTGTGCTGACCTGGCTGTGGTACCCGGAAGCCCCTGGGTGTGCATTTGCGCGGCAGGGCCGGTGTGCCTTGGGGATTGAGGGGCAGGGAGCACCTTTTCCTGGTCCAGTTGTCAAGAGCAGAAATCAGCAGCACCGGGCTCTTACAGCGTGCAAAGCATTTGCCACACAAGATCTCACTCTGTTCTGGACACCAACCCTCGCGGTGCGGGCGCACCATGGGGAGCTTTTATAAAGCTGGTGGCCAAGGAGTGGACAGTAACTTGCTCTCTGGCAGGGGGTGCCTGTGGGCCCCTCCTCAGTGGCTGCATCAACCAGCCTGTCATTTGTAAAAATGTTCGCTGGACGGCTCTGGGATCTTGGTTGGTTTCTGTCTCTTTCTCATATCCTGTTGGGTGGGGAATCTAAGAGGAGCCATCAGCCCTGCTCCCTGACACCCTCATCCTCTCCTCAAGAGCTCTCTTTGGTCTCCCCCACCTCCACCGACACCAGATTTCCCCAGAAGTCTGTGTCTCCGGGGAGGTGTAGAAGGGGGTTCTCTGCTCATCCCCTCACCCCAGGCTTCAGGGAAAGGAGGTATCAGACAGGGTAGTAAAAGTAAGGCAGTATCAAAGACCTTCCAACCTAAAGACACCTGGTCGGATGTTTGTTGTTTGTTAGAAGCAGGATGTGGCTATGTTGTCCAGGCTGGTCTCTAGCTCCTGGGCTCAATCCGTCTCCTGCCTTGGCCTCCTGAGTAGCTGGAACTCCAGGTGCATTCCTGGCTAATAGGGTGGTGTTCCTCACTTGGCAAACCCAGGGCTGTCACTCAGAGAAACATACCCTTTCATGGACATCCGAACCATGGCTGAGAGGTCACAGGGGCTCCTGGGTCTCTGGGAATCCCCGAGGGTTCCAGGGATGCCAGTGTCAGGCCCAGATTGCAATGGGAGAGGGGATGTGTACCCAGGAATGGGGAAGGGCCAGGTACACATCGATTCTCTGCTCCAAGCTCGTGGCTTCTCGAGGGCAGGACCAGGCTGGTTCCCCTCCCAGAAAGCAGACCCTGCCACCTGCCATGCCTAGAAGGCACTCATTTAGTCCTTGCCTTTCCTGGCTGGGTGACCTTGGCCAAAAGGTGCTGAACTTCTCTGAGCTCTGTCTCCCGTCTGTAAAATGGGAACAGAAATGCCACCTTGCTCGCCGGTGGTGACAGGCATTACATGTGATCATTCCGATCTTGGACTCAAAACACAGGAAGAGCCCCGTCCGCCAGATCACATGGTGGGTGCCAGGAAAGCCCTCCACCCTCTTGGAAGCCACTTGCCATCTCTCTCCTCCTCCCCGCCCCCTCCCTGCCCAGGGCACCTTAGGACGCGGCTGCCAGGCGAGCAGGAACACGGCAGACGCGGCTGAATTTGGCCCGTGCGTCGGGTGGCTGAGTCACACCCCCAAATTGCATCTTCATTGGTGCGTTTCAGAAGGTCGTTTGCAGAGGCCCTCCGTGGCCCACACCCCCTCTGGGTTCTGTCTGCCAGGCCACCTACTTCTCCCCATGTCGCCCGTCCTTGGCGGGGAACCTTTGTACCCTCAGGGGGATGGTGGAAGGGGTGCCTGAGTTTTCCTGAGCCCCCTGGATGAGGACGGGATCTGGGGTCCTTGGGTACACCCCAGTGCAAGCTCCCAGCCCCACCTGGCAGCCAGCGGACGTTCAGGTGCCGGGCAGAGGTTTGAGACTCAGAGCACAAGGCCCACCTGAGTATTTGTGAGGTTAGGGAAAGATCGGGGCCAGGGTCAGCCTCATAAACTTGTCAAGTGCTGGGCCCACAGGAGGCCAGACCTTAGAGACTGTGAAGTGCTGGGCTTGCAGAAGTTCAGGCCTGATAAACTGTGAAGTACCAGGCTCCATGAGGCAAGGCCTTATAAAGTGGGAAGCGCTGGGTCTTATGAGCTGTGAAGCACCTGGTCACGGGAAACCACAGCCGGATTGACGTGCCAGGTGAGGGTGGGGAGGGGTGGGACAAGTTGTGGGGTTCATGAGGTCATCTGGCCATGGAAGGAATGATTTTTTTGTTGTTGTTGTTTTTGGAGACAGGGTCTCACTCTGTCACCCAGGCTGGACCACCGTGATGTCATCGTGGCTCCCCGCATCCGGGTTCAAGTGATTCTTATGTCTCAGCTCCCACACCCAGCTAATTTTTATATTTTTTGGAAGAGACAGGGTTTTGCCTTTTTTTTTAATTTATTTATTTACTTTTTTGAGACAGAGTCTCACTCTTGTTGCCCAGGCTGGAGTGCAATGGCACAATCTTGGCTCACTGCAACCTCCGCCTCCTGGGCTCAAGCGATTCTGCTGCCTCAGCCTCCCGAGTAGCTGGGATGACAGACGCCCACCACCACACCTGGCTAATCTTTGTATTTTTAGTAGAGACGGGGTTTCACCATGTTGGCCAGGCTGGTCTTGAACTCCTGACCTCAGGTGATCCACCCACCTCGGCCTCCCGAAGTGCCGGGATTACAGGCATGAGTCCCTTTGCCCAGCCATGAAGGAATGATTCTTGCACTCCTGTGTGCTGGTACTAGTATCTAGAGACACAGTGAGGGGACAGACACAAAGTGGGGTGTGCCGGGCAAAGGCACAGGTGGTCTTGCAATATGTGTGGTGGCCAAGATCACCCTTGTCACCCGTGTCCCACTCAGCAGTGTGGCTCATCTTTCTCTTTTTTTCTGCTTTTTTTGAGACAGAGTCTCGCTCTCTCACCCAGACTGGAGTGCAGTGGTGTGATCTCAGCTCGCTGCAGACTCTGTCTCCCAGGTTCAACTGAGTCTCCTGCCTCAGCCTCCCGAGTAGCTGGGATGACAGACGCCCACCCCCACACCTGGCTAATTTTTGTCGTTTTCGTAGAGACAGGGTTTCGCCATGTTGGTCAGGCTGGTCTCGAACTCTTGACCTCAAGTGATCCGCCCACCTTGGCCTCCCAAAGTGCTGGGATGGCAGGCCTGTGCCACTGTGCCCAGACACTGTGGCTCACTTGCTGTGTCCTTAGCCTGTCACCCCCAGTGGGGGAGGGAAGTGTCCTGCCTGTGCACACAGCAGCCCCTCAACCCTTCTTCCTGGCCTGGCACGTGAGGGACCCCCAGCTCACGCTCTTGTGACCGTTTCAAAGGAGACAACACGTGGTCCTCCACCCACCCCTGCCCAGCTTGTTGGGAAAATCCCACAAAGGAGACTGGTCCAGAATCTTCCTTGGAAGGAGATGGCCTGGCTTTAGGCAGGTCCTTTCACAACACCGTTCGGTTTCCGCATCTGCAAAACTGGCCAAATCTCAGGACCCACTTCTTGGCAGTGTTGGGAGGATTCAGAACACTTACATAAAGAATGGAACCTGGGGCCGGGCGCCGTGGCTCATGCCTGTAATCCCAACACTTTGAGAGGCTGAGGAGGGAGGATCATTGGAGCCCAGGAGTTCAAGACCAGCCTGGACAACGTAGCAAGACCTCATCTCTACTAAAAAATAAAAATAAATCAGTTTGGGCTCAATGGCTCGCGCCTGTAATCCCAGCACTTTGGGAGACTGAGGCGAGTGGATCATGAGGTCAGGAGATCGAGAATAACATGGTGAAACCCCGTCTCGACTAAAAATACACAAAAATCAGCCAGGCGTAGGGGTGTGCACCTGTAATCCCAGCTACTCGGGAGGCTGAGGCAGGAGAATCGCTTGAACCCGGGAGGCGGAGGTTGTAGTGAGCCAAGATCGCGCCACTGCACTCCAGCCTGGGCAACAAGAGTGAGACTCTATCTCAAAAAATATATATAATAATAAATCAATCAATCAATAAATCATTTATGGCCATACCACCCTGAATGCACCCAATCTCATCTGATCTCTGAAAAACAAATCATTAGCTGGGGAGGTGGCTCATACCTGCAGTCCTGGCTACTTGGGAGGCTGAGGTGGGAGGATCGCTTGAGCCCGGGAGTCCGAGGCTGCAGTGAGTGAGGATCACCCCTGTGCTTGTGAGGGTCTGAGGTACTGTGCTGGCCAGGGCAGGTGAGAGTCTGATAAGCTGGATCCAGGGACTCAGCATCATCAGTGCCTTGGTGAGCGTGAGCATGTCGTCGTCATTGCATTCCCTGCTGTCACCAGGATGCCACAGGTCATTGCTCTGTGATTACACAGGGTGCCCCTCAATAGCCTGGCAGGGAAACTGAGGCTGACCTGAAATCACAGAGCCCAGCCAAGTGTGTCTTATGTCTTACAAAGCCCTGCAGAATCTATTCCAGATCGATTTAACTCCAATAGTTAAATCCTGCATTGCCATGCTGGTCCCAGAGTCTGTTTGGAGATTATGGATCCTCTCTTGCCCAGTCAGGAGGGAGCCTCAGGATCTCTGTAGTCACAGCCAGGGCCCCTAAAGTCCCAGAGCCCACGGCCTGAGCCTGCAAATGCAGGAGGCACAATGGGGTGAGGTTAATTCCTCAAAGGGTTTGAAGGTTGGAAGAGGGTGAGCTCAGATGAAAACCCCCTTCTGGCTGGGCATGGTGACTCACGCCTGTAATCCCAGCACATTGGAAGGCCGAGGCGGGCGGATCACCTGAGGTCAGGAGTTCAAGACCAGCCTGACCAACGTGGAGAAACCCCATCTCTACTAAAAATACAAAATTAGCCGGGCGTGGTGGCGCATGCCTGTAATCCTGACCACTCGGGAGGCTGAGGCAGGAGAATCGCTTGGATCTGGGAGGCGGAGGTTGCGGTGAGCTGAGATCGCACCACTGCACTCCAGCTTGGGCTACAAGAACTCCATTTCAAAAAAAAAAAAAGAAAAAAGAAAACCACCTTCTAATCATGTCGTTAGCCAGCCTATCCTCTCAGGCAAGTCCGGTGGTAGATTTCATCTTCCGGCATTCAGCAGGTGTTCACGGAGTGTCACCTGTTTGCTAGGCATTGTTCTAAGTATTCTGCTGACACAGAAAGTCAGCAGGCAGGGTTCTGGTAGGGGGGTGTTCCAGGCAGAGGGCACCACCTGTGCCAAGGCTCAGAGAAGGATGAGCTTGTTGGAATTTGGTGATCGGGGGGCCAGATAGGGTCTGGGGAGAGTAAGAAGGATGAGATAGGTGGGAACCAGGTACAGAGGGCCCCTCGGCCATAGTGAAGAGTTTGGTGTTTTATTTTATTTTGTTCGTATTTCTTTTTTAGAGATAGGATCTTGCTGTGCTGTCCAGGCTGGATTCAAACTCCCAGGCTCAAGCGATCCTCCAGTCTCAGCCTTGGCCTCCAAGTAGCTGCAATTGCAAGCGTGCACCACCAGGCCCAGCTCTGGAGTTTCTTTTTTCTTTTTTCTTTTTCTTTTTTTTTTTTTTTTTTTGAAACATAGTCTCACTCTGCCACCCAGGCTGGAGTGCCGCGGTGAGAGTTGGGTTCACTACAGCCTCTGCCTCCTGGGCTCAAGCTGCCTCAGCCTCCCGAGTAGCTGGGACGGCAGGCGTGCACCACTGCACCTGTCTCATTTTAATATTTTTAGTAGAGACGGGGGTCTTCGCCATGTTGGTCAGGCCGGTTTCGAACTCCTGAACTCAAGTGATCCTTCTGCCTCTGCCTCCTAAGTAGCTGCTGTTATCAGAGCTGCACCACCATGCCCGGCTCTGGAGTTTATTTTTCCAATGGGACGGCAGTGGGGAGCCACAGGAGGGCTTCCAGGAGGGGAGGGATTCAGGCTGACTCAGATGTTTGGGATGGTAAACCCACGTGTGTCAGCACTCTGGGTTCACTGCCACCCAAGGCCACTCCTGAGCCTTAGAATGTTCTGGGATGGCCGGGATGGTGCTTGTCTCTCTGGTCAGTGAGCTGGACCCTGCTGTGACCACGCCCCTCTGTGTCCTTGCAGGTCAGTGCAGGAGCCCCGCCGCTGAGCCATGCCGGGCCCCGGGCGGCCTGCAGCGAGCCCAAGCCCTGCACCCAGGTAGTCATGAACAGCCACAGCTACAATGGCGGCGTGGGGCGGCCGCTGGGCAGTGGGCCGGGCGCCCTGGGACGAGACCCTCCGGACCCCGAGGCCGGCTGCCCCCCGCAGCCCCCGCACAGCCCGGGCCTCCAGGTGGTGGTAGCCAAGAGTGAGCCGGCCGTGCCCTCGCCCGGCAGCCGCCGGGGGCAGCCCCAGGACCAGGACGATGACGAGGATGAGGAGGAAGATGAGGCTGGCGGGCGGAGGGGCTCGGGGAAGCCCTCAAATGTGGGCCACCGCCTGGGCCACCGGCGGGCGCTCTTTGAGAAGCGGAAGCGCCTCAGTGACTATGCCCTCATTTTCGGCATGTTTGGCGTCGTCGTCATGGTGACGGAGACTGAGCTGTCCTGGGGCGTGTATACCAAGGTGGGCACGGTCCTCCCAGGCACCCCAGGGAGGCCCCACCGGGCCCGCTGGCTTTCTTGGCATGGGGCTGGGGGTGGCAGGGCCCCCCAGGAGGTAGGGGGTGTTGGCGGGCTCCTGGACGTGAGGGGTTCCTGGCCTCTGGCATACCCACCTCCGGGAAGGTAGCAGGGAGCCTGCAGGTGGGGAGGGAAGGTTTCAGCCCATTCCCCAGCTGGGTGTCAAGGGGCTGCACCCTGGCTTAAGGCAGAGAGGGGGCTTCCCCCAAGGACAGGGGATCCCCAGAATGGCCCTGCTCCGGGGAGCAATGGAAGAGCTTCGTCCCTTCCGCGAGTGAGTGTGTGCAGGTTATGAGCCTGGGTGTGGGTCCCCTCATGCCACCAAGAGTGTGTGAGTATGGAGAGAGATCACGGCTGTGTCAGCCTATAAACTGTGAAGTGCCGTGCCCACGTGAGGCTGGGCCTTATGAACTGTGAAGTGCCGTGCCCACGTGAGGCCGGGCCTTATACACTGCGACTTGCTGTGCCCACGTGAGGCCGGGCCTCATAAACTGTGAAGCACTGGACACATCTTGCCATCAGCCCCGTCCCCAGGAATAAGGGCAGGGGAGCACCCCTTCCTGAGCACAGCACCTGCTGCACGCTAGCCCTGGTGAAACTGTTTCATACACAGCGGCCCCAGGACTGGGGAAAGCAGAAAGTCGGGGTACAGCGTGGGAAGCCACTGGGAAGAGCCCGATTGGCTGACTCCCTTGCCCGGAAGCCGGGGTAGGGGGATGGGAGCGCCACCCGCCGCCTCCAGCGGCCATCCGGCTGCGCCCTGTCTCTTTTCGCAGGAGTCTCTGTACTCATTCGCGCTCAAATGCCTCATCAGCCTCTCCACAGCCATCCTGCTGGGTCTCGTTGTCCTCTACCATGCCCGGGAGATCCAGGTCAGTGCTGAATGCTGCAGGAAGCAGCTCCCCTCTCCCACGCCAGCCCACCTGGGACCCCACCCCCCAAAACATAAAAGGATGAATAATTGGCTCCTGATAGAAAAATGGCCTCCATAAAGACAGTTTCCATCATTCTAGATTTCCTCGAAATACACATCTGTGAGCCGGGCGCGGTGGCTCAAGCCTGTAATCCCAGCACTTTGGGAGGCCGAGGCGGGTGGATCACGAGGTCGAGAGATCGAGACCATCCTGGTCAACATGGTGAAACCCCGTCTCTACTAAAAATACAAAAAAAAAAAAAATAGCTGGGCATGGTGGCACGTGCCTGTAATCCCAGCTACTCAGGAGGCTGAGGCAGGAGAATTGCCTGAACCCAGGAGGCGGAGGTTGCGGCGAGCCGAGATTGCGCCATTGCACTCCAGCCTGGGTAACAAGAGCGAAACTCCGTCTCAAAAAAAAAAAAAAAAAGAAATACACATCTGCATTTTAATTTTCATTGATTATTTCCAAAAAAAAGAATAGGTAGTGAGAAAGTGAGGGGCTGGGCGGAGACTCTGGGACACACAGGCGTTTCCAGGCTGGAGTGCAGTAGTGCGATCTTGGCTCACTGCAACCTCCACTTCCTGGGTTCAAGCAATTCTCCTGCCTCAGTCTCCCAAGTAGCTGGGATTACAGGTGTGAGCTTCCATGCCCAGCTAATTTTTGTATTTTTAGTAGAGATGGGGTTTTACCACATTGGCCAGGCTGGTCTTGAACTTCTGACCTCCAATGATCTGCCTGCCTAGGCCTCCCAAGGTGCTGGGATTATAGCTGTGAGCCACTGGTCCTGGCCTATTTATTTAGTTTTTGAGACAGGGTCTCACTCTGTTGCCCGGGCTGGAGTACAGTGATGCGATCATAGCTTTGACCTCCTCTGTGTTCAAGAGATCTCCTGCCAGTCTCCTGAGTAGCTTGGACTACAGGCACGCACCATCACGCCTGGCTAATTTTTGTATTGTCTTGTAGAGATGGTGTCTCCCCATATTCCCCAGGCTGGCCTCAAACTCCTGGGCTCAAGTAATCAGCACACCTCACTCTCCCAAAGCGCTGGGATTTTACAGGCACGAGTCACACTGCCTGGCCACACAAGCATGTTAATAACAAGTAGCCAAAAATCACAGGTGTGAGCTTCTATGCCCGGCTAATTTTTGTATCTTTAGTAGAGATGGGGGTTTCTCCATATTGGCCAGGCTGGTCTCGAACTCCTGACCTCAGGTGGTCCGCCTACCTTGGTCTCCCAAAGTGCTGGGATTACAGGCGTGAGCCACTGCACCTGGTCTATTCAACCTTAACAAAAGAATGAAACACTGAAAACAACAGAAATATATTGTCTGAAAGCTCTGGAGTGTCGACATCTGAGATCAAGGTGTTAGCACGGTTAGTTCCTTCTCAGAGTCACCACGAGAGAGAATCCGTCCCAGGCCTCTCTCCTGGCTTTTGGTGACTGCTGGCAATTTGGGGATTTCTTGGCTCAGGAACTGTGCCCCCAATCTTTGCCTGAGGCTCACATGCTATTCTCCCTGTGAGAGTGTCTGTGTCCAGATAACCCCCCACCTTTTTTTTTTTTTAAATAAGATCACCAGTCATTATTGGATTAGGGCCCACTGTAATTATAATCAGATGATTCCACCTTTTTTTTTTTTTTTTTTTTAGAGACAGTGTTTCACTCTGTCGCCCACACTGGAATTCAGTGGCTTGATCACAGATCACTGCAGCTTCGACATCCCGGGCTTAAGCAATCCTCCCACCTCAGCTCCCAAGTAGCTGGGATTACAGGCACTTGCCACCACCCCCAGCTCATTTTTTATCTTTTATTTTTTGCTTTTTTTTTGTAGAAAGGGGGTCTTACCGTGTTGGGCAGGCTGGTCTTGAACTCCTGGGCTCAAGCAATCCTCCCGCCTCAGCCTCCTGAAGTGCTGGGATTACAGGCGTGAGCCACTGCACCCGTCCTGATTCCAGGCCGGGAATCATCTTAACTAGCCGACCTCATTACAATGACCTCATTTAAGGAGATGACCTCTATAAAGACCTTGTCTCCATATAAGGGCACATTCCGAGGTATTAGAGGTTAGGATGCCAGCACATCTTTTTCAGCAGAACACAGGTCAACTCATCACAATTTCTGATACTGAACACGGATGAACCTCAGAAATAGGACACTCAGCAGAAGAAGCCAGACACAAATGGCCACAAATCGCATGCTTCCATTTATGTGAACTTTTCGGAAGTTGCAAATCCAGAGAGACAGAAAGATCAGTGGTGGCCGGGGGCTGAGAAAGGGAGCAGCTGCTAATGGGGACAGGGCTTCCTTTTGGGGTGATGGAGGTGTTTTGAAATTAAATAGAAGTGGTGGTTGCACAACACTGAATGTACTAAATGCCACTGAATTGTGTACTTTAAATGGGAGAATTGTAGGGTTTGTGAATTTCTTTTTTTTGTTTGTTTTATGAGATGGATTCTTGCTCTGTTGCCCAGGCTGGAGTTCCATGGCACGATCTCGGCTCACCGCAACCTCCACTTCCCAGGTTCAAGCGATTCTCCTGCCTCGGCCTCCTGAATGGCTGGGATTACAGGTGTGAGCCATCGTGCCTGGCCATGTGAATCCATATATATATATATACTTGTGAGGTTTTTTTTGTTTTTGTTTTTGTTTTTTTGAGACAGAGTTTCGTTCTTGTTACCCAGGCTGGAGTGCAATGGCGTGATCTTGGCTCACCGCAACCTCCGCCTCCTGGGTTCAGGCAATTCTCCTGCCTCAGCCTCCTGAGTAGCTGGGATTACAGGCACGCGCCACCATGCCCAGCTAATGTTTTATATTTTTAGTAGAGATGGGGTTTCACCATGTTGACCAGGATGGTCTCGATCTCTTGACCTCGTGATCCACCCGCCTCGGCCTCCCAAAGTGCTGGGATTACAGGCATGAGCCACCGTGCCTGATCTTTTTTTTTTTTTTTTTTTTTTTTTTTTTGAGACGGAGTTTCGCTCTTGTTGCCCAGGCTGGAGTGCAATGGCGCGATCTCGGCTCACCGCAACCTCCGCCTCCTGGGTTCAGGCAATTCTCCTGCCTCAGCCTCCTGAGTAGCTGGGATTACAGGCACACGCCACCATGCCCAGCTAATTTTTAGTATTTTTAGTAGAGACGGGGTTTCACCATGTTGACCAGGATGGTCTCGATCTCTTGACCTCGTGATCCACCCGCCTCGGCCTCCCAAAGTGCTGGGATTACAGGCTTGAGCCACCGCGCCCGGCCTTTTTTTTTTTTTTTTTTTTTGATGGAGTCTCACTGTCATCCAGACTAGAGTGCAGTGGCACAATCTCAGCTAACTGCAACCCTCACCTCCCAGGTTCAACTGATTCTCCTGCCTCAGCCTCCCCAGTAGCTGGGATTACAGGCTCCTGCTACCACGCCCAGCTAATTCTTGTATTTTTTGTAGAGACAGGGTTTCACCATGTTGACCAGGCTTGTCTCGAACTCCTGGCCTCAAGTGATCCACCCACCTCAGCCTCTCAAAGTGCTGGGATTACAGGCGTGAGCCACGGCACCCGGCCTGTTTCTCTTTTTAAGTACAGGATCTTGCTCTGTTACCCAGGCTGGAGTACAATGGTGCAGTCAGAGCTCACTGCAACTTCCACCTCCTGGGATCAAGCAATCCTTTTGCCTCAGTCTTCCAAGTAGCTGGGACCACAGGCACAAAACACCATGCCCAGCTAAATTTAAAACCATTGTTTTTTTAATAGAGACAGGGTTTCTTCATTTTGATCAGGTTGGTCTCAAACTCCCGACCTCAGATGATTCACCTCCTCGGCCTCCCAAAGTGCTGGGATTACAGGCATAAGACACCACGCCCAGCCTGTTTTTTTTATATAAAGAAAACTCCTGGTCTCCAGTGATCCTCCTGCCTTGGCCTCCCAAAGTGTTGGGATTATAGGTGTAAGCCACAGACTCAGCATTTTTTTTTTTTTTTTCAGTGTAATTCAGGCTGAATGCAGTGGCTCACACCTGTAATCCTAATACTTTGGAAGGCTGAGGCAGAAGGATCACTTGAGCCCGAGTTCAAGATCAGCCTGGGCAACATGGTGAAACTCTGTCTCTACACAAAATTTTTTTTTTTTAAATTGGCCAGCCATGTTGGTACACAGCTGTAGTTCCAGCTACTTGGGAGCTTGAGGCGGGAGGATCACCTGAGCCCAGGCGGGTCAAGGCTCTGCAGCAAGCCATGATCAGGCCACCAGCCTGGGGGACAGAATGAAACTCCGTCTCAAAAAAAAAAAAACAAAACAAAACACCAGAGGCAGTGTGGGCAGCAACATAGCAAGACCCCCTCCTCGAAAGAAAAAAAAAAGGAAGAGGTTTGAGGCTTCAGTAACCTGTGACCCTGTCAGAACAAGATCAG
Source organism: Saimiri boliviensis (assembly GCF_048565385.1). NCBI lineage: Eukaryota > Metazoa > Chordata > Mammalia > Primates > Cebidae > Saimiri > Saimiri boliviensis. The sequence goes on along the minus strand of NC_133462.1, from coordinate 29,639,721 downwards.
GTCTCAGAAAAAAGGGCGGGGCATGGAGCTGGGGAGAGGGGGTGTGGATGCATTCCCGATGCTACCTTTGCCTCCAGGTACTGACAGATGGTATGTATCTTGGCGCTCTGCTCACCTCCCCCAGGCCTGGCCCCGGATGTGGTCAGGGCCCCCCATCGAGGCCCCCAGGGTTGGGGGGGTAGCAGTGGCACCGAAGGGTGTCCTTTATGTCAACGCTTTGCGCTCTGCGGATGTGTGAGCGGAGGAGGCCCCTAGAACGCAAGGCCGCCACATTTTAAGGAAGTGATTTTTTTTTTCTTTTTCTTATTTTAGAATGACTTTATTGCTTCTTATTTTTAAAATGACACGTGAAAAAGGAACAAACTTGATACTTAGGAGTTATACGTACGTTCGGAAGGAAAAGAAAAGTCCAGTGAAGGGCCCAGTGCGCACACCTGGAATCCCAGCACTTTGGGAGGCCGAGGCGGGAGGATTGCTGGAGCCCAGGAGTTCGAAACCAGCCTGGGCAACAGAGCGAGACCCCATATCTACATAAGTTTTCTTTTTTTTTTTTTTTTTTTTTCCTTTTTATTTATTATTATTTTTTTCCTGAGATGGAGTCTTGCTCTTGCTGCCCAGGCTGGAGTGCAATGGCACAATCTCAGCTCACTGCAACCTCCACCTCCCAGGTTCCAGTGATTCTCTTGCCTCAGCCTCCCAAGTACCTGGGATTACAGGTGCATGTCACCACACCTGGCTAATTGTTGTATTTTTATAGAAACTTGGTTTCACCATGTTGGCCAGGATGGTCTTGAACTCATGTCCTCTGGTGATCCACCCGCCTCTGCCTCTCAAAGTGCTGGGATTACAGGCGTGAGCCACCACATCTGGCCTTCTTTTTTTTTTTTTTTTTTTTTTCAAGACAGAGTCTTACTCTGTTGCCCAGGCTGGAGTGCAGTGGCACAATCTCAACTCACTGCAACCTCCACCTCCCAGGTTCAAATGATTCCTGTGCTTCAGCCTCCCCAGGCTGGGATTACAGGTACACGCCACCACACCCAGCTAATTTTTTTGTATTTTTAGTAGAGATGGGGTCTTGCCGTGTTGCCTAGGCTGGTCTCAAATTTCTGTCCTCAAGCCGTCCTCCTGCCTCAGCCTCCCAAAGCACTGGGCTTACAGGCGGGAGCCACCACAGCCATCCTGTTTCTACTTCTGGAGGTTGTGAATCATGCTGTTGTGAATGTGTCTGTCCAAGGGTTTGCTTAAACCCTTGTTTTCATTTCTCTGAGTCTGTCTAGGAGTGGGAATGCTGGGTCATTAGTAACTCTTTGTTGAATTTTTTGGGGAACACTCACCTGCTATTTAGCTCAAATTGTGGCCAGTGTTGGGAACTAGAGAGTTTTGCATATGAAGTCACGTTTCTGATTTCTCTTGGAAATATTCGAAGCTGGCGTGGTTGCCCACCAGTGATCCCAGCACTCCAGATCTGAGTGCTGAGGCAGGAGGACACTTGAGGCCAGGAGTTTGAGACCAGCCTGGGCAACATAGGGAGATACCATCTCTACAAAAAATTTTAAAAATTAGCCAGGCATGGTGACTGATGCATGCCTGTAATCCCAGCTCCTCAGGAGGCTGAGAGGCCTGAGGATCACTTGAGCCCAGGAGGTCAAGACTGCAGTGAGCTGCAATGGTGCCACTGCACTCTGGTCCAGGCAACAGAGCAAGCCTTGTCTCCAAAAAAAAGGGAAAAAGCCTGTAATCCCAGCACTTTGGGAGGCCGAGGCGGGTGGATCACGAGGTCAACAGATCGAGACCATCCTGGCCAACATGGTGAAACCCCGTCTCTACTAAAAATACAAAAATTAGCTGGGCATGGTGGCGTGCACCTGTAGTTCCAGCTACTTGGGAGGCTGAGGCAGGAGAATTGCCTGAACCCGGGAGGCGGAGGTTGCAATGAGCCGAGACTGTGCCACTCCACTCCAGCCTGGCGCCTGGCGACAGAGTGAGACTCAGTCTCAAAAAAAAAAAAAAGGAAAAAGAAAATAAAAATAAAAATCCTGGCTAAGTGTGGTGGCTCACGCCTGTAATCCCAGCACTTTGGGAGGCCAGGCAGATGACTGGAGGTCAGGAGTTCGAGACCAGCCTGGCCAACATGGTGAGATCCCATCTCTACTAAAAATACACACACACACAAATTAGCTGGGCGTGGTGGTGCATGTCTGTAGTCCCAGCTACTTGAGGGCTGAGGCAGGAGAATTGCTTGAGCCTGGGAGACAGAGGTTGCAGTGGGCTGAGATGGTGCCACTGCTGGAAGACTCGAAAGAGAGAGAGAAAGAGAGAGAGAGAGAGACAGAGAATTAGAAAGGCCGGGCACGGTGCTCTCGACTGTATCCCAGCACTTTGGGAGGCTGAGGTGGGCGATTGCCTGAGGTCAGGATTTCGAGAGCAGTCTGGCCAACGTAGTGAAACCTCATTTCTACTAAAAATATAAAAACTAGCCAGGCATGGTGGTGGGTGCCTGTAATCCCAGCTACTTGGGAGGCCGAGTCAGGAGAATTGCTCTCAGACGGGAGGCGGAGGCTGCAGTGAGGCAAGATCGCGCCATTGCACTGCAGCCCGGGTGACAAGAGCAAAACTCCCTCTCAAAAAAAGAAAAAAAAAAAAAAAAAAAAAAAAAAGGTCTGCAGCCACACCATCCTGAACGCGCCCGATCTCTTCTGATCTCGTCTGATCTCGGAAGCTAAGCAGGGTCGGGCCTGGTTAGTTCTTGGATGGGAGACCGCCTGGGACTATCGGGTGCTGTAGGCATTTAAAAATCATCATAATAATCACAAATAAATAAATAAGAACGAAAGGGGGAAAACAAAAGAACAGTCCAAGCCTTTGGGGGTTTCAGGCCACGCTGACGTCACTCTCTGGGGGGGGGGCCGGGGCTGGGCGGGGAGCGCGGAGGCATGTCTGACACCCATGGCCGGCCCCTCTCGCCCTCCGCAGCTGTTCATGGTGGACAACGGGGCGGATGACTGGCGCATCGCCATGACCTGCGAGCGCGTGTTCCTCATCTCGCTGGAGCTGGCGGTGTGCGCCATTCACCCGGTGCCCGGCCACTACCGCTTCACGTGGACGGCGCGGCTGGCCTTCACGTACGCGCCCTCGGTGGCCGAGGCCGACGTGGATGTGCTGCTGTCCATCCCCATGTTCCTGCGCCTCTACCTGCTGGGCCGGGTGATGCTTCTGCACAGCAAGATCTTCACGGACGCCTCGAGCCGCAGCATCGGGGCCCTCAACAAGATCACCTTCAACACGCGCTTCGTCATGAAGACGCTCATGACCATCTGCCCCGGCACGGTGCTGCTCGTCTTCAGCATCTCCTCCTGGATCATCGCGGCCTGGACCGTGCGCGTCTGCGAGAGGTGCGACCCCCGCCCCGGAGCCCCCCCACGCCCGGGCCTGGGCCGAGGATGGCCTCAGGGACCCCCGCCCCAGCCCCCCTCTCCCGGGACCTCCGTGCCCGTTCATGACTTCCCTAATCCTGAGCTCCCCGCGACCCTGACCCTGGCCATCGCTTCCGTCCCCCCGACCGCAAGACCTCCATGGTGCCTCCTGTGTCCCAGTTTGTGGCTTCAGTCATCATCCTCCCCGGGGACCCAGCCCTGTGTCCCCAGCTGCCCTCAACCAGGGAGGGACCCCAGCTCCCTCTTCCTCATCCTCCCCGCCGGCCCCTCGGCTCTCCGGGAGGCTGACCCCTGCTCTCTGGCCCTGGGGGCGGAGGCAGCAGGCACAGGGACGCCTCCTCCCTCCTCTGTCTCCCACCTCCCACGTTTAACCAGCTCTCATTTTCCCCCCTGCCCGCTCCACCGGACTGTAGGGAAAACATGTGAGTCCCACCGCCGGCTGAGCTGTGTGCGCAGAGCAGCCGCTGCCACCGCTGCCGCCATCCCCCACCCGCCAGGAATTTAAGATTAGCTGCCGCAAGGGGAGGGAGGCAGGGAGGCCGGGCCTGGCAGGGTGGGTCGGGGTCAGTCCCCCCATCTCGGGCGCAGGCGCTCCGCTGGGCGTCCCCTCTGAGTCTCGGGGGCCCTTGTGTCCGGAGGGCGGGGGACAAAGGCAGGGCTCGGCTCTGATGTGTTTGCGCGGTTCATCCCTGGGAGCCCCGCGTTTCCTCCCAAGACTTAAAGGGATCTGGGCTGGGCTGGGCTGGGCTGGGCGTGGTGGCGCGTGCCTGTAATCCCAGCTACTGGGGAGGCTGAGGCAGGAGCATGTCAGTGAGCTGAGGTCGTGCCACTGCAGGCCAACCCCAACAAACAAAAATAGACGAATGAATAGTTCTGCGGTGAGGGAAAGCTAGCCACGCCTTGGGGACCACCAAGCAGGAGGGGAGTCTGTTGTGCATACCCCTGGGCGGTGGTGGGCCGTCAACCCGATTGACAGAGAGGGAAACTGAGGCTCTGGCTGGCAAAGGGACTTGCCCAGAGGCCTGAGTCCCGGTGGCCTCAGAGGCAGGAGGGGCTCCGCTGGGCCTGGGTGTGAGGGGCCTTATCTGGGAGAGGGTCTCCCTGCCATGTGCCTAGCTGGTGGAGGCCCCTGGCTGGACCCCTGCTTGCCCTCAGCATCCCATCCTCATCCCTCGGCCCAGCCTCCCACCCCCTATGCCCCCCTGCAGGGGCCTGGTGTCCCAGGCTCTCAGGGATGAAGGCCCCGGTTCCTCTGGCTGGCAGGGCTTCCAGGGATCTCCTTGGTTCCCCTGATGTTCCCCCAGGCAGCTCCCACAGCCCTTCCGCACCCCTCAGGGTGGGGTCACAACTAGGGTCGGGGTATGGGGTGCTCCTCATCCGGTAACCCTGAGGTCCAAGGTGGGTCCTTGCAGGGCTCTGCCCCAGGTGGGGGAGGGGCACGGGGCAGGGCGGGCAGGCAGCCAATCCTAAATTCTGAGCCTGGCACCAACGCTTCAAGCCCCCTTGCCTGCCTCGCTCTGACCCAACCCCGCCTTCCGCATGTCCCCCAGCCCTGCTCCTGGGTGGTCCTGTGGCAGCCCCCCTCCTCATTGTTCCCTCCGGGTCTGGGGCTCACCCTCTCACCTGCTAGAGGGCCCCCAGCCCCTCCTGCCCTCTGCGGGTCAGGCAGCTTGGGGCTCAGACGTTTCCATATAAGATGGGGTCAGTCCCTGGGCCCCCACCCAGCAAGCATCCTAGAAGCCCAGACTGGAGGTTCCTGGAGTGGCATTTGACCTCCGCAGGAGTGGGGACCCCTAAACAGCCAATCTTTGGGGGGGCCTCCATCTCCTTCCCTCTGGAGCCTCTGACCCCAGCCCTGTCCTTGGGCTCTGGCACCACCGTGCCTGGCACAGGCCTCCCCTGAAGATCCTGCTCCATCTGTGCTACCCCAGTTGGCCTCTGACCTTGAACCCCGCAGAGGCTGGCTTGGGGCTCAGACGACCGAAGCCCTGGGAAGGAGTGGCTTAGCTGGAAGCCAGGTCAGAGGGGGCCCAGCCCCCAGAGCAAGGCCAGGGGGATTTGGAGGCTGAGAGCTGAGTGGGAACAGATCCTAGAGCCACCCCCAGACCCAGAGAGCCAAGCCCTCTGCCCCCTAGCATGGCCACAGGCAGAACCTCTTCGCAGCCCCTCTGGCTGACGTCAGGGAGGAGTCGGGGACTCATGCTGTCCCTCAGCCTATGTCCTTCAGGGCATCGCTTCTTCGCTCGAGTCCCGGGGCATGATCCTCCAGCCCCCCACCTCCCCAGACAGTCCTCCTCCCTCCTTGGGGCCTTGCTGGCTGGGGAAGTTCTTCCTGGTGTCTGACCTGAATCCTTGCCTCCACCTCCTGCCGCTTCTGGTGCCGCAGTCACCTGTCCTCCTCTCTGTGTGTGTCTGTCCTTGGGAGGGGGATTGTGTGTTCATGCAACCTCACCTGGGCCCCTCTCTCTGCCCCGTCTGGGGAAGCAGCTTGGGGGACAGGCAAAGGGAAGGTGGGAGGGCTGTCGGGGGAGAGGGTGCACATGTCCTGCGCTCACAGGACACGGCCCCCATGCAGCCAGGTGGGCTCAGCGCCCGGCAGCCCTGGCGCCACCCCAGGGGGTGTGATGGAGGCAGAGGGGATGGTGTAAACTGACTGAACCCTCCCTTTTCCCACCCTGGCCCCTCCCACCAGGTACCACGACAAGCAGGAAGTGACCAGCAACTTCCTGGGCGCCATGTGGCTGATTTCCATCACCTTTCTCTCCATCGGTTATGGTGACATGGTGCCCCACACCTACTGCGGGAAGGGCGTGTGCCTGCTCACTGGCATCATGGTAAGGGCAAGGGCCCATGTGCATGACCCTGGGAGGTCCAGCCAGCCACCCGCTCCACCAGCCCTTGCATACACCTCGCTGACGGGGCGCGCATCCCGTCACGGGCTATGCCAGGCCAGCGTTCCTCCTGTCAATCCACCCCTCCTCTGCCCTGCTTTTCCTTTGATGTCACGTGGAAGCCACACCCACAGGCTTCCTAGGACCTCTCCCTGTGGTCCTTCCAGGCCTAGATAGGCAGCTCCCACCATGCCTGCCCAGTCAGAAGCTGTGGTCCACTCTGACCAGAGAGTCATTGTCACTCGTTTATTCTCTACAGCCCAATTTATTGACAGCCTTTGGATCCAGGGCAAGGGGTTTGATGCTGATGTACCTCAGTTTCCTCGGCTGTGACCAATGCTACTTCCTCTGCTTTGCAAGGGCTAAGTCGGTTATTTATATGAGAGTCCCAGAACTGTGAATGCCAAGGACGTGCTATAAATACCTACTGGGACAGCTAGGCGCTGTGGCTCAGGCCTGTAATCCCAGCACATTGGGAGGCTAAGGTGGGTGGATCACCTGAGGTCAGGAGTTCGAGACCCGCCTGGCCAACATGGTGAAACCCCATCTCTACTAACAAATACAAAAATTAGTTGGGCGTGGTGGCACATGCTACTCGTGAAGCTGAGGCTTGAACACGGGAGATGGAGGTCGTAGTGAGCTGAGATCGTGCCACTGCACTCCAGCCTGGGCAACAAAGCGAGGCTCTGTCTCAAAAAGAAAAAAGAAAAAAAGTCACAAGTACAATGAAAGTCTCAAATTTTGGGCCGGGCGCGGTGGCTCACGCCTGTAATCCCAGCACTTTGGGAGGCCGAGGCGGGTGGATCACAAGGTCAAGAGATCGAGACCATCCTGGCCCACATGGTGAAACCCCGTCTCTACTAAAAATACAAAAATTAGCTGGGCATGGTGGCGGGTGCCTGTAATCCCAGCTACTTGGGAGATTGAGGCAGGAGAATTGCTCGAACCCGGGAGGTGGGGGTGGTGAGCCAAGATGGCGCCGCTGCACTCCAGCCTGGGCAACCGAGCCAGACTCCATCTAAAAAAAAAAACCAAGCCTGCTGGGTGGTGTCTTCTGCAACCCAAACCTCCTTGCTTGGCTGACTTTCAAGGTGTCCCCTGAGTCCCCGTGAAGTATGTCTATCATGATTCAGGGGGCACAGCCAGCACCCCGTCTCCCCCGAAGGATTCTCCAGTCTGCCGTGGGTGCCCGTGGACATCCTTTGATGCTTCCTCTTTCTCTTTTCCTTGATTCAGTCAAAAGGGTCCTGTCCATCCCCTCCTTCCAGAACCTTCTTTCTCTCCAAACGTGTTTTATGCCCATGCCAACAAATGCTTTTCCGTGTTTTATTTTATTTTTATGTTTTTGTAGAGATGGGGTCTCACTCTGTTGCCCAGGCTGGTCATAAAGTCCTGGGCTCAAGTGATCCTCCTTCCTGGGCCTCCCAAGGTGCTGGGGTTATAGGCTGAGCAATTGCAGCTGGCCCATGTTTGGCTTTTTTTTTTTTTTTTTTGAGATGGAGTCTCACTCTGTTGCCCAGGCTGAGTGCAGGGGCGCAATCTCAGCTCACTGCAGCCACTACCTCCCAGGTTCAAGTGATTCTCCTGCCACAGCTTCCCAAGTAGCTGGAATTACAGGCACCTGCCACCACGCTTGGCTAATTTTTGTATTTTCTTTTTTTTTTTTTTTTTTTTTTTTTTTTTTTTTTTTTTGAGACGGAGTTTCACTCTTGTTACCCAGGCTGGAGTGCAATGGCGTGATCTCGGCTCACCGCAACCTCCGCCTCCTGGGTTCAGGCAATTCTCCTGCCTCAGCCTCCTGAGTAGCTGGGATTACAGGCACGCGCCACCATGCCCAGCTAATTTTTTGTATTTTTAGTAGAGACGGGGTTTCACCATGTTGACCAGGATGGTCTCGATCTCTCGACCTCGTGATCCGCCTACCTCGGCCCCCCAGAGTGCTGGGATTACAGGCTTGAGCCACCGCGCCCAGCCTTAATTTTTGTATTTTTAGTAGACACGGGGTTTCTCCATGTTGGCCAGGCTGGTCTCGAACTCCTGACCTCAAGTGATCCGCATGCCTCGGCCTCCCAAAGTGCTGGGATTACAGGCGTGAGCCACTGCGCCTGGTCCACGTCTGGCTTTGCTGTCACCCAGCGTGGGTCGCTCCCTGCAGCGTCTGTGCGGTGTGTCATGCTGTTGCAGAGCCGCTGTCCATCCTTTTTCCTTGCTGTCTAATATTCTAGGTTTCCAGCAAGTCGATCTGTCCCAGTTGACAGGGCTTTTCCTGAGAACAGTCTTCTGGGTCCTCTCAGAACCTTTGTCTGAACCCGGAAACTGCGACAGGGTTTCCTCCAGGAGCCCTTGCTTGTGCTCAAAGCCAACCCTGCTCAGGCTCAGGGTGTTGGCATCTAAACCTGTCTGAGACTGGGCACAGTCATGGCTCACGCCTATAATCCCAGCACTGTGGGAGGCTGAAGCGAAACCCCATCTCTATTAAAAATACAGGAGATTGGTTGGGCGTGGTGGCTCACACCTATAATCCCATCACTTTGGGACGCCAAGGCGGGTGGATCGCGAGGTCAGGAGTTCAAGACCAGCCTGGCCAGCAGGGTGAAACCCTGACTCTACTAAAAATATGGAAAGAAATTAGCCAGGCGTGGTGGCAGGTGCCTGTAATCCCAGCTACTCAGGAGGTTAAGCAGGAGAATCACTTAAACCCAGAAGGCAGAGGTTGCAGTGAGCCGAGATTGTGCCACTGCACTCCAGCCTGGGCAATAGAGTGAGACTCTTGTCTTGAAAAAAAAAAAAAAAATACAGGCAGCAAGTGGATCATTTGAGGCCAGGAATCTGAGACCAGCCCGGGCAACATAGTGAGACCCCATAGCTCTACAAAAAAAAAAAAAAAAGCCAGGTGCAGTGGCTCACCCCTGTAATCCCAGCACTTTTGGAGGCTGAGGCAAGGGAATCACCTAAGGTCAGGAGTTCAAGACCAGCCTGACCAACCTGGTAAAACCTCGTCTCTACTGAAAAGACACACACGAAATTCGCCAGGCGTGGTGGCGCATGCCTGTAATTCCAGCTACTCAGGAGGTTGAGGCAGGAGAATTGCTTGAACCCGGGAGGTAGAGTTTGCACGGAACTGAGATAGTTCCACTGCGGTCCAGCCTGGGTGACAGAGCGAGACTCCATCTCAAACAAACAAACAAACAAACAAACAAACAAAAACGATCATCCTACCTCCTGAAGTTGCTGGGGTCGAATGAGCTAATGTTTGGGGACATGGTTCCCCCGACATTTGACGAATAGGAAGCAAGTAGATTCAGTGAGCTCAGTAGATGGCATCCATTCACACTGCTGGCTCAGGGAATGGGGAGGCCGCAATCTGGGCAGGCTTCCTGGAGGAGGGAGCGACGTCGAGACAGGACGCTGATGTGCCCCCCTCTGCCCTGCACACAGGGAGCTGGCTGCACGGCGCTCGTGGTGGCCGTGGTGGCCCGGAAGCTGGAGCTCACCAAGGCTGAGAAGCATGTGCATAACTTCATGATGGACACTCAGCTCACCAAGCGGGTGAGGACCGCGGTTCCCGTGGAGGCTGCCTCCTGACCTTGTCAGCGAGTGTAGAACTTCCCTGCTTTCCCTCTGTACCTGCCGGGCACGCACATGTGCCCACAGGTTACCATAGAGCCCCGTGTCAAGACTGTGCTGGTCAGGCGATCGAGACCAGCCTGGCCAACATGGCGAAACTGTCTCTACTAAAACTACAAAAATTAGCCTGGCATGGTGGCGGGCGGAGGCATGTAGTCCCAGCTACTTGGGAGGCTGAGGCAGGAGAGTCACTTGAGCCTGGGAAGCGGAGGTTGCAGTGAGCCGAGATGGCACCGTTGCACTCCAACCTGGGTGACAAAGACTCTGTCTTAAAAAGGAAAAAAAAAGCCCTGTCACAATAGCTCACGCCTGTGATCCAGTTTGGGAGGCCAAGGTGGGCGGATCACCTGAGGTCAGGAGTTCGAGACCAGCCTGACCAACATGTTGAAGCCCCAGCTCTACTAAAAATACAAGAAGTTAGCTGGGCGTGGTGGCACATGCCTGCAATCCCAGCTCCTTGGGAGGCTGAGGCAGGAGAATCGCTTGAACCCAGGAGGCGGAGGTTGTGGTGAGCCGAGATCGCGCCATTGCACTCCAGCCTGGGTAACAAGAGCGAAACTCCGTCTCAAAAAAAAAAAAAAAAAACTGTGCTTGGCTCTGCTACCAGACACCCACCTGTGAGTTGTGCAGAGACGTCGTGGCATCTACCCTTGTGCTCAGCGTGGGCACGCAGTGAGAGGCTTGGGGCCAGACTGCCTTATGCAATTTGAGAGCTGCGTGACCCTAGCAGATGACTGCTCTGTGCCTCAGCTTCCCCATATATAAAGTGAGGGAGATGAAGACATATGCTGATTCACTGAGTTAACATCTGCATGGTGGCTGGGTGCGGTGGCTCACGCCTGTAATCCCAGCACTTTGGGAGGCCAAAGCGGGCAGATCACTTGAGATCAAGAGTTTGAAACCAGCCTGGCCAACATGACGAAACCCCATCTCTAGTAAAAATACAAAAATCAGCCAGGCATGGTGGCAGGCGCCTGTAATCCCAGCTACCAGGGAGGCTGAAGCAGGAGAATCGCTTGAACCTGGGAGGTGGAGGTTGCATTGAGGTGAGATTGTGCCACTGCATTCTAGCCTGGGTGACAGAGCAAGACTGTATCTCAAAAAAAAAAAAAAAAAAAATCTGAGCCGGGTGAGGTGGCTCACCCCTGTAATTCAAGTACTTTGGAGGCCAAGGCGGGTGGATCACTTGAGATATGGAGTTTGAAACCAGCCTGACCAACATGGTGAAACCCTGTCTTTAAAAAAAAAAAAAAAAAAAAATGCAGTGACGTGAGATCACACCACTGCATTCTAGCCTGAGTGACTGAGCGAGACTCCATCTCAAAAAAAGAAAAAAAAATTTGCATGGTACATAGAAGGGGCCTGGCCCATGGTGAGTGATTTGTAGTAGGTAGACACACACTGCACAGATGTTGCTGTGCAAGCATGGCCCTGCTTTACAGCCCAGGGACCCTGAGAGGCATTTCCAGAAGTTTCTAGAAGTTTCTGGAAGATTCTAGACATTTCTGGAGCCTTTCAGAATTTTGTACCAACCCTAACGAACTGTTCTTTTTCTGGCCCTAGGTGAAAAACGCCGCTGCTAACGTTCTCAGGGAGACGTGGCTCATCTACAAACATACCAGGCTGGTGAAGAAGCCAGACCAATCCCGGGTTCGAAAACACCAGCGTAAGTTCCTCCAAGCCATCCATCAGTAAGTCCAGCACCTTTCCAGCTCACGTTTCTGTGTCCACATGGCGCGGAGGCAGCCCCCGAAGCTCAGTGTGGCCTCTTCATGGCTCCCTGCCGGGGACGGGTGGTCCGTTGGTTGGGGCCTGCATTTTCTGAGCTGTGTGGGATGGGAGGATCTTCAGAGGGAGGCACATGATGGGTTCTGCTAAGGCATGAACACTACTCAGTAAGTGGCAGGATGTGTATTTTATTCTCTGGAATAACCAGAATGATTCTTACCCTTTAGATTTTGAAGCGATTTCCAATTTTTGCTTTGTCTGCCAGGAAGCTCATAATTAAATCTGTAGTCTGATCCATGGGATCATGCGGGGTAACTAGAACTGAATTGGGCCGGGTGCGATGGCTCGTGCCTGTAATCCCAGCACTGTGGGAGGCAGGAAGATCGCTTGAGACTAGGAGTTCAAGAGCATCCTTGGCAATACAGGGAGAGGTCATCTACAAAAACTAAGAACTTAGCTGGGTGGTGGCATGCATTTGTGGTCCCAGCTACTAGGGCGGCTGAGGTGGGAAGATCACTTGATCCTTCAAAGTCAAGGCTACGGTGAGCTATGATTGCGCCATTGCACTCAGCCTGGGTGACAGAGTGAGACCCCCTCTCAAAAAAAGAAAGAAATTACTTGATTTCCTGTGTTGTTTCTTTGCCCTGAGAATTATTTAATAAAGTAGCTCTAAATCCTTGGCTGCTCATCAAAGTCACAAGGAAGCTTTTTTAAAATCCCATGAGCCACATCCAGCCAGGTGTGGTGGCCCACGCCTGTAATCCCAACACTTTGGGAGGCTGAGGCGAGTGGATCACAAGGTCAGGAGTTCGAGACCAGCCTGACCAACATGGTGAAACCCTGTCTCTACTAAAAATATACTAAAAATACAAAAAAAAAAAAAAAAATTAGCCAGGCGTGGTGGCACATGCTTGTAATCCCAGCTACTCAGGAGGCTGAGACAGGAGAATCACTTGAACCTGGGAGGCAGAGGTTACAGTGAGCCGAGATCATGTCATTGCACTCCAGCCTGACAACAGAGCGAGACTTCAAAACAAAAAAATCCCATGAGCCATATCCAACATCACTTACAGCAGAGCCTGGGTCACAGGCTGGGTTTACATTTAAATTCCTCAAATGACTGCTTGGCTGGGCATGGTGGCTGATGCTTATAATCCCTGCCCTGTTGGAGGCCGAGGCGGGAAGACTGATTGAGGCCAAGATTTGGAAACCAGCCGGGGCAACATAGTGAGACCCCATGGTATGTAAAAAAAATAATAAAGCTTGCGTGGTGGCTCGCGCCTCGCAATCCAGCACTTTGGAGGTTGAGCCAGGAGGATCGCTTGAGGTCAGGAGTTTGCAACCAGCCTAGGCAACAAAGTGAGACCCTGTCTCTATAAAAATAAAAAAAAAATTAGTCCAGTGTAGTGGCACATGTCTATGGTGCCAGCTACCTGGGAGGCTGAGGTGGGAGGATTGCTTGAGCCCAGGAGGTCGAGGTTGCAGTGAGCTGTGATTGTGCCACTGCACTCCAGCCTGGCCCACAGAACAAAATCCTGCCTTAAAAGTGTATATATATGTATATGTGTGTGTATATACATGTATGTATATGGCCGGGCGCAGTGGCTCACGCCTGTAATCCCAGCACTTTGAGAGGCCAAGGCGGGTGGATCAACTAAGGTCAGGAGTTCGAGGCCAGCCTGGCCAACATGGCAAAACCCTGTCTCTACTAAAAATATAAAAATTAGCCTGGTGTGGTGGCAGGCACCTGTAGTCTCAGATACTTAGGAGGCAGAGCCAGGAGAATTGCTTGAACCCAGGAGGCAGAGGTTGCAGTGAGCTGAGATCGCACCGCCGCACTCCAACCTGGGCGACAGAGGAAGAGTCCGCCTCAAAAACTAAAAAATATATTAAAATAAGTAAATAAATAAAAGTTCCGGGCCGGGGCGCGGTGGCTCACGCCTGTAATCCCAGCACTTTGGGAGGCCGAGGCGGGTGGATCACGAGGTCAAGAGATCGAGACCATCCTGCTCAACATGGTGAAACCCCGTCTCTACTAAAAATACAAAAAATTAGCTGGGCATGGTGGCGCGTGCCTGTAATCCCAGCTACTCAGGAGGCTGAGGCAGGAGAATTGCCTGAACCCAGGAGGCGGAGGTCGCGGTGAGCCGAGATCGCGCCATTGCACTCCAGCCTGGGTAACAAGAGCGACACTCCGTCTCAAGAAAAAGAGTCTCTGGGCCTTGCTTCTTCCAAAGGCGCTAGAGAAGGGTCTGTTCCTTGCCTCGCTCGTAGACACAGCACTCCAACCCTCATCATCTCCCTGCGTGTCCTCATGTGGTCCTAATCTTCCCCCCATCCTTTTTTATTTTGAGACGTCTCATTCTGTCCCCCGGGCAGGAGTGCAATGGCGCGATCTCGGCTCGCTGCAACCTCCTGGGTTCAAGCAATTCTCCTGCCTCAGCCTTCTGAGTAGCTGGGATTATAGGCACCCACCACTTTGCGTAATGCCACTGCACCTGGTTGAGTGTGTCTTCTTAAAGAAGAAAAAAGAAAAAGCAATCGAACAGGGAGGTTTCTGAGAAGCCAAGAGTGGCTCCCCTAGTGAGAGACTTCATCTCTAAGAAATTTAAGGCCAGGCCAGGTGGCTCAGGCCTGTAATCCCAGCATTTGGGGAGGCTGAGGTGGGTGGATCACTTGAGGTCAGGAGTTCAAGACCAGCCTGGCCAACATGGTGAAACCCCGTCTCTACAAAAAATACAAAAATCAGCCGGGTGTGGTGGTGCAGCCTGTAATCTCAGGTACTCGAGAGGCTGAGGCATGAGGATGGCTTGAACCCAGGAGGCAGAGGTTGCAGTAAACTGAGATCATGTCACTGCACTCCAGCCTGGGCGACAGAGTGAGACTCTGTCTCAAAAAAAAAACAAAAAAAAAACCAAAGGGACGAAGACGTATCTTAACCAAGTCTCCCTGTGGCCGGCTATCCAGAGACCAGAGGCACCAATGCCAAGTAGCAAGTGCGGGTTCAAATCCTGCTGGGTTGTGGATGGGAAGAGGCTCTCCCCCTCTGAGCCTCAGTTTCCCCCTTGGGAGATGGCGTGGGCATAGTTTTCTGAAGGAAACACCACCTTCGGGACAGGGGGCAGGACAGGCGTGTCCCTGAGGGGCTGGCACAGAACCCTCAGAGGCTGGGCACTTCCCCAGAGCAAGGACAGCCCCTCGGCCATCTGGGAACCCCGCTCGGGGCCCTGGGGCGGCGCCCCCGGGAGGTGGGCAGGGTTGGGTACTTACCGCACAGGTGTGCTGAGGTTAAACTTACCTTGTGATTTTTCTCCTGCTCCGCCCGGTCCTGCCAGGGCTCAGAAGTAAGTCTTCTCCCGGGGGCTCGGTGGGGCTCGGAAATCGGGGTCGCATGGTGGTCACAGACAGGGGCACTCCCGGGGCGTGCCAACCCCAGCCTCAGAGGCAGGCAGGGTTCACGTCTGCTCCATAGATCGGTGCAGGCTTCACCTTGGTCTGGGATCCAACTTCCTGGGACAGTCCTGAGCTGGGCCGCGGACGGGACTGGCCAGTGGGCAGTGTGAGCAGTGGCCAGGCTGACTCCTAGCCCTGACACACCCGCTGTGTGCTGGGAGGGAATGGACCGTAGGGAATCCATCTCCCAAGTCCCACCTCCTCCTCTGGTGCATGTCCCTAGGTGACCCCAGGTGGATGCATGAGAGACCCCGCCCCCACAGCAGCCTCCATGGGAACCCAGCTAACCCCTCCCCCACCCTCTGTCCCGCAGGCTCCGGAGTGTGAAGATTGAGCAAGGGAAGCTGAACGACCAGGCTAACACGCTCACGGACCTGGCCAAGGTGAGCGGGTGGGGCAGGGAGGCCTGGGCAGGGCAGGTGGGGCTCCTGCTGGAGGAGGGTACAAGGACCCACGGTGGGCTGAGCGCAGCGGCTCACGCCTGTCATCCCAGCACTTTGGGGGGCCGAGGTGGGCAGATCACTTGAGGTCAGGAGTTCGAGACCAGCCTGGCCAACACGGTGAAACCCTGTCTTTACTAAAAATATAAAAATTAGCTGGGCGTGGTGGCCACATGCCTGTAATCCCAGCTGCTTGGGAGGCTGAGACAGAAGAATGGCTTGAACCGGGGAGGTGGAGGTTGCAGTGAGCTGAGATTGAGCCACTGTACTCCAGCCTGGGCAACAGAGCAAGACTCCAGCTCAAACAGAAGCAGATAAACAAAAAAGACCCACTGTGGCCAGAGAGCCTGATGGTGAGAGAGACTCTGTACATTGAAATCTTGTATAAAATCTTTACTTTTTAACATTGGCAGCTGCTTTTTATTTAAATAGTTTTAGCCTCTAAGAAAATCGTTTTAGGCCGGGCGCGGTGGCTCACGCCTGTAATCCCAGCACTTTGGGAGGCTGAGGAGGGCGGATCACGAGGTCAGGAGATTGAGACCATCCTGGCCAACATGGTGAAACCCCGTCTCTACTAAAAATACAAAAATTAGCTGGGCGTGGTGGCGCGTGCCTGTAATCCCAGCTACTCAGGAGGCTGAGGCAGGAGAATTGCTTGAACCCAGGAGGCAGAGGTTGCGGTGAGCCGAGATCGTGCTATTGCACTCCAGCCTGGGTAACAAGAGCTAAACTCTATTTCAAAAAAAAAAAAAAGTAAAAAAATTAAAAAAAGAATAGAAAAGAAAAGAAAATCGTTTTAGCCGGCATCATGGCTACACCTATAATCCCAGCAACTAGGGAGGCTGAGGCAGGAGAATCACCTGAGGTCAGTCAGGAGTTCGAGGCTTCAGTGAGCTATGATGGCACCCCTGCATTCCAGCCTGGGCAAAGTGAGACCCCCATCTCTAAAAATAAGAATTTTAAATATAACAATATTTTTAAATATAATAACATAACTTTAAAATTAGGCCGGATGTAGTGGCTCACATCTGTAATCCCAGCACTTTGGGACGCCGAGGCGGGTGGATTGTTTGAGCTCAGGAGTTCAAGACCAGCCTGGGCACCATGGCAAAACCCCATCTCTACAAAAAATACAAAAATTAGCCAGGCGTGGTGGTGGGTGCCTGTAATCTCAGCTATTTGGGGGCCGAGGCAGGAGGATCGCGTGAACTTGGGAGAGTCAGTCTGCAGTGAGCCGAGATGCACCACTGCACTCCAAACTGGGCGACAGAGTGAGATCCTGTCTCAAAAAAGGGTAATAATTTTAAAAAATCATAAAAATTTTAAGAAGAGTATATAGGTCAGGCGCGTTGGCTCACACCTATAATCTCAGCACTTTGGGAGGCCAAGGCAGGTGGATCACCTGAGGTTAGGAGTTAAGAGCAGCCTGGCCAACATGGTGAAATCCCGTCTTTTTATTTATTTTATTTTTTATTTATTATTTATTTATTTTTTTTGAGACAGAGTTTCGCTCTTGTTACCCAGGCTGGAGTGCAATGGCGCGATCTCGGCTCACTGTGACCTCCGCCTCCTGGGTTCAGGCAATTCTCCTGCCTCAGCCTCCTGAGTAGCTGGGATTACAGGCACGCGCCACCATGCCCAGCTAATTTTTGTATTTTTAGTAGAGACGGGGTTTCACCATGTTGACCAGGATGGTCTCAATCTCTCGACCTCGTGATCCGCCAGCCTGGGCCTCCCAAAGTGCTGGGATTACAGGCGTAAGCCACCGCGCCCGGCCAAAATCCCATCTTTTAAAAAAAACAACAACAAAAAAAGAGTATATAGTTACAGGGCTAAATGGGTAAAGAGGTATTTCTAGATTTAGGCATACCACCTCAGTTCAAGCTCTGAAAAGGAAGAGAAAAACAAAATTCCTTTGCTATGGGTATAAATTCAAATGATAGCCTTGGGAGAAAGCTTATTTGTATAGCAATTAAACATCTGTCAGGAAATTAAAATTGATTGCACAAGAAACTGGGGCTGGGTGCTGTGGCTCATGCCTGTAATATCTGTACTTTGGAAGGCCAAGTGAGGCTGGTCACTTGAGCCCAAGAGTTTGCGACCAGCCTGGGCAACATAGAGAGACCCTGTCTGTACAAAAAAAAATCACAAAATTAACCAGGCATGGTGGTGAACACCTGTAGTCCCAGCTATTAGGGAGGCTGAGGCAGGAGGATCACTTGAGCCCAGGAGGTCGAGGCTGCCGTGAGCTGTGATGGTACCGCTTCATCCTGCTTGGGCAAAAGAGCGAGACGCTGTCAAAGAGAGAAAGGCGGGGATGGGGAGAAAGAAGGGAAGAGGGAAAGAAAAGAAAGAAAAGAGCCGGGCGTGGTGGCTCAAGCCTGTAATCCCAGCACTTTGGGAGGCCGAGGCGGGTGGATCACAAGGTCAAGAGATCGAGGCCATCCTGGTCAACATGGTGAAACCCCGTCTCTACTAAAAATACAAAAAATCAGCTGGGCATGGTGGCACGTGCCTGTAATCCCAGCTGCTCAGGAGGCTGAGGCAGGAGAATTGCCTGAACCCAGGAGGCGGAGGTTGCGGTGAGCCGAGATCGCGCCATTGCACTCCAGCCTGGGCAACAGGAGCAAAACTCCGTCTCAAAAAAAGAAAAAAAAGAAAAGAAAAAAGAAGGGAGGGAAGGGAGGAAAAGAAAGAAAGAAATCAGTTTGTGTTCTACGTGAATCTGTGTGTTGATTCGAATATCAAGTCATTTCTCACTTTCGTTTTTAACTTTTTTTTGAGACACAGCCAGGCTGGAGTGCAGTGGTATAATCTCAGCTCACTGTAACCTCTGCCTCCCGGATTCGAGCGATTCTCATGCCTCAGCCTCCCGAGTAGCTGGAACTACAGGCGTGCGCCACCACGAGCAGCTAATTTTTGTTTTTTGGCTTTGTTTTGTTTGTTTGTTTTTTGAGACGGAATCTTGCTCTGTCACCCAGGCTGGAGTGCAGTGGCACGATCTCAGCTCACTGCAACCTTTTTTTTTTGGGGGGGGGGACGGAGTTTCGCTCTTGTTACCCAGGCTGGAGTGCAATGGCGCGATCTCGGCTCACCGCAACCTCCGCCCCCTGGGTTCAGGCAATTCTCCTACCTCAGCCTCCTGAGTAGCTGGGATTACAGGCACGCACCACCATGCCCAGCTATTTTTTTGTATTTTTAGTAGAGACGGGGTTTCACCATGTTGACCAGGATGGTCTCGATCTCTTGACCTCGTGATCCACCCGCCTCGGCCCCCCAGAGTGCTGGGATTACAGGCTTGAGCCACCGCGCCCGGCCAATTTTTGTATTTTTAGTAGAGATGGGGTTTCGCCATGTCGGCCACGCTGGTCTCGAACACCTGACCTTGTTATCCTCCTGCCTCAACCTCCCAAAACGTTGTGATTATGGGCATGAGCCACCATGCCCAGCCTATTTCCCGCTTTTTGAATTCTTCCACTGGTAGATGTGTCATTGGACCAGTTGCAATTAATCAGGTGCTTGGGATCTTTGCAACACTGATTTGAATTCCCTTCTGACCAATGACATAGTTTCAGAAAATAGCTTTTCTCAGCAGCTACATCCCCCGATCTACCAGTCAGCCTGAGGCTAATTTCATGTTATCTTTAGAAAATGTTAAGGCCTATTCTATTTCATTTCTTGTCCCCAAAGCGTTTTAGACTCAGTGAATGTCATCCAGTTTCATATTAACCTACAATAAATTTAATTTGGAAGGGAATCTTTTTTTTTTTTTTTCTTCTGAGACAGGGTCTTGCTGTATTGTGCGGTCTGGAGTGCGTGGCTAAATCATGGCTCACCACAGCCTCCATCTCCTCAGGCTCAAGCAATCCTCCCACCTCAGCCTCCCGAGTAGCTGGGACTACGGGCATGCACCACCAGGTCCTGCTAATTTTTTTTTTAAAGACGGGGTTTCACCACGTTGGTCAGGCTGGTCTTGAACTCCCGACCTCAGGTGATCCGCCCGCCTTGGCCTCCAAAGTGCTTGGATTACAGGTATGAGCCACCACGTCTGGCCTAGTCCTGCTAATTTTTGTATTTTTTGGAGAGACAGGGTTTTGCCATGTTGCCCAGGCTGGTCTTGAACTCCTGAATTCAAGTGATCCTCCTGCCTTGGCCTCCCAAAGTGCCGGTATTTACAGGTGTGAGCTACCGCACTCAGAAAGGAACTTTACGGAAGGAAAAATAATTCTAGACCTCTGGAGATACAGAGGTAACTCTTGGACAACATGGGTGTTATAGAGTGCTGACCCCTTAAAAGTTAAATATTCCCATATAACTTCTTTTTTTTTTTTTTTTTTGAGACAGAGCCTCGCTCTGTTGCCCAGGCTGGAATGCAGAGGTGCGACCTCGGCTCACTGCAGCCTCCACCTCCTGGGTTCAAGCTATTCTCCTGCCTCGGCCTCCCGAGTAGCTGGGACTACAGGTACACACCACCACGCCCAGCTAATTTTTGTATTTTTAGTAGAGACATAGTTTTGCCATGTTGGCCAGGCTGGTCTCAAACTCCTGACCTCAAGCAATTCACCTGCCCTGGCCTCCCAAAATGTTGGGATTATAGGCATAAGACACTGTGCCTGGCCTCATATAACTTTTGATGCCCCCCACACACTCCAGATTTATCTACTGACACCTACCATTGACTGAAAGTCTTCTTGATAACAAATGGTGGATTCATATGTATTTTGTATATGTGTGATATACTGTATTCTTACAATAAGGTAAGGTAGAAGAAGGAAAATACTAAGAAAATCAGGCCAGGGGCAGTGGCTCACGCCTGTAATCCTAGCACTTTGGGAGGCCCAGGAGGGCCGATCACCTGAGGGTGGGAGTTCAAGAGCAGCCCGGCTATCATGGTGAAACCCCGTTTCACCATGTTCTGCTAAAAATACAAAACTAGTCCGGCCTGGTGGCATGCACTTCTAATCCCAGCTACTCAGGAGGCTGAGGCAGGAGACTTGCTTGAACCTGGGAAGTGGAGGTTTCAGTGAACTGGGATCAAGTTACTGCACTCCGACCTGAGTAGCAGAGTGAAACTCTGTCATTTAAAAAAAAAAAAAAAAAAAAAAAAAACAAACATTAGCTGGATCTGGTGGTGCACACCTGTAGTCCCAGCTACTTGGGAGGCTGAGGCGGGAGGATTGCTCAAGTCTGGAGGTCAAGGTTGTAGTGAGCTGTGATTGTACCACCCGACTCCCCCTGGGAGACAGAGCAAGACTCTGTCTCTAAAAAATAAAATTTTAAGACTGAGTGCAGGGACTCACACCTATAATCCCAGCACTTTGGGAGGCTGAGGTGGGCAGATCAACTGAGGTCAGAAGTTCAAGGGCAGCCTGGCCAACATGGCGAAACCCTTTCTCCACTAAAAATACAAAAACGAGCCGGGTGTGGTGGTGGGCGCCTGTAATCCCAGCTACTCAGGAGGCTGAGGCAGGAAAATCACTTGAACCTGGGAGGTGGAGGTTGCAGTGAGCTGAGATTGCGCCGCTGCACTCCAGCCTGGGTGACAGAGCAAGAGTCCATCTCAAAAAAAAAAATTAAAATTAAATATTAAACCTCAGAGAAAGCTAAAGAGAACTCCCCGAAGGCTACACGCCGCTCTGGCCTCCAGGCATCACCCTCCGGCCCCAGGGACTGTAGCCACCTGAGAGAGGCCAGGGTGCGGTCAGTGGTGCCAGGAGGGGCGGCCCCCAGCTCCAAGGTGTTTGCACACTCAGAGTGGGTGTGCCTGGCGGTGATGGAGGGAAAAGTGTAGGGGACACAGTAAGGGCAGCTGGAAGGAAGAGGCTGGGGGTGTGAGAAGCACAGAGGAGCTGGGTGGGCACCTCACCCTGTCTCCCTTCCCTCCCTGCCTCCATCCTCCCATGGAGGCCGCCGAGGGGTGGCGAACCGCCGTGGGCACCCGCTGCGCTCAGAGCCGTGGAGTGATGTTCTGGCATCACCTGGCGGCCAGAGTGGCATCTGCACCCAAGGCTGTCCCTGCCTCCCCTGCCCACAGTGGGACAGTGTCAGAACAGGGCAGTGGAAGTGGGGGGGACGCCCCACTGGCTGCTGTCACCGTGACTGTGGCTGTCGTGTCCCCAGTCTGTGATTGGGTCAGATCCTCAGGGCAGTCACCTTCCTCATCAGACCCCGTCCCCTCCCCAGCCTAATGGGAGGGGTGGCAGTTCCGGACTGAACAGGGACGCCCTCCTCTTCCTCCTAGGCCATGTCCGCAAGGTCCTGCTGTCACCGGGAGCGGTGTCAGTCCAGAACCTCCCCCAGGTCTATGGGGACTATTTGAGCACCCGCTCTGGCTGTGTGTGCCCTGTGGCCACGTCCCCCACCCCAGGACCTCCCTTGGCCTTCCCCAGGCCTGCCAGCCCTGAGCTTGGCCCTTTTTTTTTTTTTTTTTTTTTTTTTGAGACAGAGTTTTGCTCTTGTCACCCAGGCTGGAGTGCAGTGGCACAGTCTCAGCTCACTGTAACCTCCACCTCCTGGGTTCAAGTGATTCTCCTGCCTCAGCCTCCCGAGCAGCTGGGATTCCAGGCACCCACCACCTTGGCCCTAGCTAATTTTTGTGTTTTTAGTAGAGTTCACCATGTTGGCCAGGCTGGTCTTGAACTCCTGATCGCAGGTGACCCACCTGCCCAGCCTCCTGAAGTTCTGGGAATACAGGTGTGAGCCACAGCACCCAGCTGAGCGTGGCATTTAAGACCTGTTTCTTAGGCTGGGCGCCATGGCTCATGCCTCTAATCCTATCACTTTGGGAGGCCAAGGTGAACGGATCACTGGAGGCCACTCAGGAGTTCCAGACCAGGCAAGCCAACACGGTGAAACCCTGACTCGACTAAAACATACCAACAATGAGCCGGCCGTGGTGGTGCAGGTCTGTGATCCCAGCTACTCAGGAGGCTGAGGCAGGAGAATCGCTTGAACCTAGAGGTGGAGGTTGCAGTGAGCCAAGACTGGGCCACTGCACTCCAGCCTGGGTGACAGAGTGAGACTCTGTGTCGAAGAAAAAAACAAAGAAAAGAGCCGTCTCTCCCCTCATCCCCTCTCCATCCTTCCCTGGCCCAGCAAGGGACCTCGCGGAGTGGGGGTGTCCTCCCAGCCACCCCTCCCAGGGGCCTCGCTAGCGGCCACCACCCACCTGCAGCATGCCGACGGTCTCTGTCATCTGTCCCGGTATCTCCCTCTCTCACTCGGCCCCGCCTCTCTCCCGCCCTTCTCTGTCTCCTTCAGACCCAGAGCGTCATGTACGACCTTGTGTCGGAGCTGCATGCCCAGCACGAGGAGCTGGAGGCTCGCCTGGCCACCCTGGAAAGCCGCCTGGACACCCTGGGCGCCTCTCTGCAGGCCCTGCCCGGCCTCATCGCCCAAGCCATACGCCCGCCCCCGCCACCCCTGCCTCCCCGGCCCGGCCCCGGCCCCCCAGACCAGGCGGCCCGGAGCTCCCCATGCCGGTGGCCGCCCGTGGCCACCTCGGACTGCGGGTGACGGCCCTGCCCGCCACCAGACCCCTAAATCTTGGCCATCGTGTGGCCGCCACCTCCGTGAAGCCCTGTACCGTGGCGCCTCTTGGAGTTCAAGAAGCCGGCGCTGAGTCGGGCTGAGTGGACTGGGGCCTGCCCCGCCCAGACTGCCCGGGCAGAGGGCAGGGCTGGACCACGGGTGAGGGCAGGGGGGCCCGGAGTTGCCTCTGGCTAGCTGGTCCCCTGACTCTCCCCAGGCCCCAGGTGGGCATAGAGCCGCCCAGGAGGGATCCGTGCTTGTTCTGAATAAAGCAGGACCCGCCCACCCGGTGGCTGCCTGTGTGGGTGGCTGGGAGGTACCAGTGATGTCCCAGGAGATAGACCCCCAACCCCGGGCACCAAGAGGAATGTGGGACTCAAAGAAGCCCGTTCCCATCACCGGCCTAGCCTAGAATCCCCCTCTCCCTCTGGGCTGGAGCTCAGTCAGGGACAACTCTCTAGGGACATCTGTGCCAGCCCCACCTGGTGCTGATAGTGCGATCCCTCAGAGGGTGTGGCCCAACCCTGGCCGGAAGCATCCCTCCCCTTTAACCAATCACGTTGATGAACGCCCACCGTGTGCCAGGTCCCAGCGGGGCCCGTGGGGGAGGTGACCTGGGTGAGGAAGGTCGTTTGGGTTTTTGTGAGATGTGTATTGAGCACCTGCCGTCTACAGAGAATGTGATGCTGTCAATTACCACACTGACTCCTCCTCAGAGCTTGACCCAGGTGGGATGGGGGGAAACTGAGGCCCAGCGAGGAGGGATGGTACTGGATTTAAACTGGAAATCTCCTAGGCCAAGGTAAAGAACTGGACTGGCCGGGCGCGGTGGCTCACGCCTCTGCAGCACTTTAGGAGGCCATGGCGGGCAGATCACAAGGTCAGGAGTTCAAGACCAGCCTGGCCAGCATGGTGAAACCCCATCTGTACTAAAAATACAAACTATTAGCCAGGCGTGGTGGCATGCGCCTGTAGTCCTAGCTACTTGGGAGGCTGAGGCAAGAGAATCGCTTGAACCTGACAGGCAGAGGTTGCAGTGAGCCCAGATCGTGCCACTGCACTCCAGCCTGAGTGACAGAGCGAGACTCAGTTTCAAGAAAAATTAAGCCAGGCGTGGCGGTATGCGCCTGTCATCCCAGCTACTCGGAGGCTGAGGCAGGAGGACCACTTGAACCCAGGAGGTAGAGGATGCATTGAGAAAAAAATGAAAGGAACCTGGACTGTGTGGAAGGGACTCCATGGAGGAGCAGGAGGAGAGGGTATTTGGTGACATCCAGGGGTCAGACAAACCCTTCCAGGTGGACTAGAGGGGAGGGTTCCAGACGCAGGTAGAATCCAGAAGGTCCCGCACAACCTGGGCTTGGGTGCTGGGGGCAGGGGACATTTACTGGGCAGCTGCTGAGCCCTGGGTGCGGTGGGGAGGCGAAGCAGTGCCCAGCCTCGGGGCCCCGGGTCCTGGCAGCCTCTGATAAGGCCATCAGTCGCCTGGCTCAACATGATAACTAGCCCGTGGCTGGTGCAAGTATCGGACCCAAGCATGAGAAGGGAGCGGGGAGGTGCTGGTCAGACCAGCGTTCGAGTCCTGACTCTGCCACTGCTGGGTGTCTCTGGGCAGTGGCTGGCCCTCTGGAGCCTCAGTTGTTTCATCTGTAAAAGGGGGGTGACAGTCTACTGAACCAGAACTCCATAAAAACAGCCAGACAACTAGTAGGTGCTCAATAAATGCTCCTTCCAGCCTGAGGGATCATATCGGAGTCTTTGGCAGGACTCATCCTTTTTACCCGGTTGTCTGGCTGGGGAAACCGAGGCATGAGAAGGAAGGGGGCTATCCTTCAGGGTGAGAGGCCAGGGTTCAGTGAAGGAACATTCCTGAGTGTACCTTCTGTGCTCAGTGGTCGCTCCAGGTCTGATGGCGGAGGCACAGTAAGCCCATAGCAGTGGGGGGTTGGGGGAGGGGGAAGTAACCAAAGCCATAAAGCCATAAAGCAATAAACAGACCGGGTGTGGTGGCTCACGCCCTAATCTCAGTACTTGGGGAGGCTGAGGCAGGAGGATCATTTGAGGTCAGGAGTTGGAGACCAGTCTGGCCAACATGGTGAAACTCTGGCTTTACTAAAAATACAAACATAAGCTGGGCGTGGTAGCACAGGCCTGTCGTCAGGAACTTGGGTGGCTGAGGCAGGAGAATTGCTTGAACCCAGGAGGCGGAGGTTGCAGTGAGCCGGGATCACGCCACTGCTCCCCAGCCTGGGCGACAGAGCCAGACTCTATTTAAAAAAAAAAGAGAGAGAGAGAGAAAGAAAGTCAACAAGGCCAGAGGTGGCAAGGGGACTCTGAGGAAGTGACATTCGGGTGTGGGCGGCATGGGTGGGAGAACGGATCTGGCGGCGGAACAGCCCAATGCGGAGGCGAAGAGGGGGACCCGAGGTGGCTGTGTTAGGGGGACAAGCCAGGAAGTGATAATGAAGGGGAGGCTGAGGCGGTGCCGGGTCGGGGCGAATGAGATCACAGGACTGAGCTCCGCGGCCTCCTCCGTGCCTCCCCGGCCACCTCCGCCCCTGCCTGCTTCTGAGTCATCAGCGCCGACCCTACAGAAAACAGGACCCGCCCAGCCCCGAGGATGGCAAAAGTCAACGGCGCGTCACGGGGGCGGACGCAGAGGACCAGGAAGTTCCCCGACGACGCGCCCGCCCAAGTTCGCCCGGGGCCCGGGAGGAAGCTCCGGGGGGCCGCGGAGCCCCAGGGGACCTGCAGGCGCACCCCGGCCGTG
Source organism: Saimiri boliviensis (assembly GCF_048565385.1). Lineage (NCBI taxonomy): Eukaryota > Metazoa > Chordata > Mammalia > Primates > Cebidae > Saimiri > Saimiri boliviensis. Next base: position 29,613,848 of record NC_133462.1, on the reverse strand, counting down.
CGCCTCCCAGCCGCGCGCCATGCGCCCTGGGGGCGTGCGCAGCTTCGCGCTGGAGCTGGCGCGGGGCCCGGGCGGCGCGTACCGCAGCGGGGAGCGGCTGTGCGGCCGGGTGCTGCTGGACGTGGCGGCGCCGCTGCGGGTGCGAGCGCTCGAGGTGAAGGCGCGCGGCGGAGCGGTCACCCACTGGCTGGAGGGTCGCAGCGTGGGCGTCAACGCCGTGTCCAGCGACTACGCGGCCGCCGAGACCTACCTGCGGCGGCGGCAGCTGCTGCTCCGAGGTGAGACACTCCGCGCGGTCCCCGCCGCAGCGCGGACCCCTTCGGCTGGGACCCTCTCCGGGGCCGGAAGCCCTTCCACTTAGAAGCTCTGCGATCGGGTGATCCTTTTTCAAGGAGCGGGAACTCCCTTCCCGGGGTTCGGACCCTCCCACAGGCCAGGAGTTCAAGACTAGCCTGGGCGACATGGCAAAACCCCATGTCTCCAAAAAATACAAAAATGAGCCAGGCTAGTGGCGCGCGCCTGGAGTCCCAGCTACAGGCTGAAGTGGGAAGATCGCTCGAGCCTGGGAGGTAGAGGCTGCAGCGGGCTGAGCTCGCATCACTGCACTCCAGCCTGGACACTCGCCCAGCCCCGGTCAGGACCCCCAAGAACCGGAAACGTCTACCCAGGGTCTGGGCGTTCCCCTCTCTGGAGCCAGACGCCCTCGATTTAGAGGCTGTGCGGTGGGGAGGCCCCTTTCAAAGCAGGGGGACCCTCTTACTAGAGTCCAGGGAACCCCTGGGAAACAGAGTGGGTGATCTCCCAGGTGGACCCCAGGGTTGATCCCAGGCCTGGAGTCCCTGATTCTCGAAGAAGGCTCCCAACTCACTTGTTACCCTGGGCCCCACCTCAGTTTACCCCGCAGGGTCTGATGGAGGTAGGGTTGGCGGTCCGGTGGTGTTTCGCGGTGAGGAGGTGGAAGTGCATTCCAGCGGCGGGGAGATGAAGTGGGGTCACATTCTCCTGCGAGCCTGGGTCTTGGGGAGATCCCTACTCTGCCCCAACCTCAGTCCTTTTTGCATTCCAAGTGCCCCTAGGCTACACAGCCAGTCACCAGCCAGCCAGGGGGCCGCAGAAGGAGGCAGTCCATACCCTTGCACCCTACTGTGTGGCTGCAGGAGGGCTTCAGCCTCTCTGGGCCAAGCTAGACCTCACTATACCCGGCTGTAAAATGGGCCAGGAGGGAGGAAGCTCAGATTCCTGACAGCGAATTTTTCCCAGTGCTGTAGGCAATGGAAGCTTTAGGGACACAAGAGTCACAGATGCGGGAGACCCTCCCCTCCTCCCCAGCAGTAGAAACAGAGGAACAAGTGCAGTGGGGCAGGGCAGGAAGGGGCCCAGGAGGCGCTTCCCTTCCCCAGCGACCGGGAGAACTATTGGGGCTGCTTTCACCCGAAGGCCGCCCCAGACACTCAACGGCGACTTCCTTAAAACATTGAGGGGTGAGCCACCGCGCCAGGCTCCCATCTCTTAAAATACATAAAAATTGGGCCGGGCGCGGTGGCTCACGCCTCTAATCCCAGCACTTTGGGAGGCCGAGGCGGGTGGATCACGAGGTCGAGAGATCGAGACCATCCTGGTCAACATGGTGAAACCCCGTCTCTACTAAAAATACAAAAATTAGCTGGGCATGGTGGCGCACGCCTGTAGTCCCAGCTACTAGGGAGGCTGAGGCAGGAGAATTGCCTGAACCCAGGAGGCAGAGGTTGCGGTGAGCTGAGATCGCGCCATTGCACTCCAGCCTGGGTAACAAGAGCGAAACTCCGTCTCAAAAAAAAAATAAATAAATAAATAAATAAAAAAAATAAAAATAAAAAAAATAAAAAAAAAATACATAAAAATTGACTGGGCACACAGTGTTTCACACCTGTAATCCCAGCACTTTGGGAGGCCGAGGCAGGAGGATCACCTGAGATCAGGAGTTCAAGACCAGCCTGGTCAACATGGTGAAACTCCATCTCTACTAAATATACAAAAATTAGCCAGGCTGATTTTTCAATTAGCCCAGCTACTCGGGGGGCTAAGGCGGAAGATCGCTGGAACCCGGGAGGCTGACGTTGCAGTGAGCCAAGATCACACCACCGCATTACAGCGGGGTGTCAGGGTGAGACCCCATCCCCCCCAAAAATAATTAATCAATTAAATTAAATTTTTGGCCGGGTACAGTGGCTCACGCCTGTAATCCCAGCACTTTGGGAGACTGAGGCGGGCAGATCACTTGAGCACAAGAGTTCGAGACCAGCCTGGACAACATGGCGAAACCCTGGGCGTGGTGGTGCACACCTGTAGTCCCAGCTACTCGGGAGGCTGAGATCAGAGGATCTCTTGAGCCCCGGAGGCAGACGTTGCAGTGAGTTGAGATGGTGCCAATGCACTCCAGCCTAGGTGACAGAGCGAGATCCTGTCTCAAAAAAAAAAAAAAAAAAAAAAAAAAATTAATTTAAAGTTTTGTAAACGTTTAAGAAAAAAAAACAAAAACAAAAACAATGATCCTGGAGAGGCGAGGCCAGTGGCGCTGCTGTGTGACCTCGAGCAGGCGCCCGCCCCTCTCTGGGCCTCTGGGGTCCATCTGTGAAATGAATTGAGGAAGGCGGCACTGGCTTAGTAGTCCCTTCAGGGTTACCTCATCCGCTTCCCCTCCGGACTTAACAACCTGCTCTCTCCCGTCCAGGGTCCCCTGAGACCTGGCCCAAGGTCCCAGACCTTCCTTTCAGCTGCAAAGCCAGGCGGCATTCCAGGCTGATCACTGTGCCTCCAGCGCCGTCGTTCCTGTTCTGACCCTCATCACGGGCTGCGAGTGCCCGTGTTTGCTTATGACCGCCCCGCTCCTCACCCACACCCCTCACCGGGGTGCTGGAGGTCTGGTGACTCCCGAGCCACGTTCAGGAGGAGACAGGGCAGGGGACGGGTTCAGCGGCAGCGCATTCCGCTGCCACAAGAGGGCGCCAGCGTCCCGCAGTCGACGCAGAGAAAACTCCGCGCGGCTTTTCTTTTTCTTTTATTTATTTATTTTCTTTTATTTATTTATTTATTTATTTTTTGAGACGGAGTTTCGCTCTCGGCTCACCGCAACCTCCGCCTCCTGGGTTCAGGCAATTCTCCTGCCTCAGCCTCCTGAGTAGCTGGGATTACAGGCACGTGTCACCATGCCCAGCTAATATTTTCTATTTTTCAGTAGAGACGGGGTTTCACCATGTTGACCAGGATGGTCTCGATCTCTTGACCTCGTGATCCACCCGCCTCGGCCTCCCAGAGTGCTGGGATTACAGGCTTGAGCCACCGCGCCCGGCCGCGGCTTTTCTTTTTAAATCAGCCCAGCCGCTCCGGGGGCTAAGGCAGAAGAATCGCTGGACACTGAAGCCCAGCGAGAGGTCACGCCGTCCCGAGGGCGCCCCGCAGCCGTTGACCTGGGGGCGCCCGAGCGTCCCTTGCACTCGGCCCTGTGGAGGGGCGCGGGCTGAGGATGTCTGGAGCAGGCACGAGGGCTTGGGGGAAGGTCGGGTTTGCCCGAGGCTGAAAACGGGAAAGAACGTCAGGGCGCAGGTGCCGCTCGGGCAGAGGCACCGAGGCGCGACCGAGTGACCGTGTGTCCGGAGCAGGGGGGTGACCCGGGAGCCACGCTCTTGGAGGGGGCCAGCTGGGGCTGCACGATGATCCATGCACAACCTTCTCAAGTCAGGACTGATTTTTATTTTCTCCCGGCTCTACAGAGGGGGAAACTGAGGTTCCAAGAGGTTGTCATTTGCCCAGGACCAGCAGCCGAGCGGGGCTTGAATCAGCGGAGGGTGCGGCAGGCACCGGTGCGGACGGAGGTCGGTCCCACCCACCTCCTCCTCTTCCCCCTTTGCATACCGGGGGAAACAGGCCTGGAACAGTCATAGGCTCTCGGGCCCTCAACTGGGGCGAGGGCCCCGCGCCCCAAATCCGGACCGGACATGCCTCGAGTCACGTCTACCAGAGGCGGCTGGTGAGCTATGAAGCCGAGAGGCTGAAGGCTCTGCTGGCTGACCTCAGGCCCGGGCCCTGCCTCTGGACCTCAGTGACCCCTCTTTGCTCCCGGAGTCCGCGAGAGACCAGCTCTGGCCGCCTCAGGGCCTCAGTTTCCCCCCGGGTTCCGCGAGGGTAGGGGGCAGCCGGCGGTGAGCAGGGGCGTTTGTTATTTTGCGCCACGCCTGGGCGGAGCCACGCCCCTTGTCGCGCTATTGGTGGAGTTCTTTTGGGGGTGTGGTGAGAGACGGCGGCCCCCCGCCGCCCTGCCATATAAAAGCGGCGCCGCAGCCAGGCCCCGGGCATTTCTAGCTGGTTGACCAGCGCGGCTGGGTGTCCAGGGCGAGTTTGCGTTCTGAGGCTGCAGCGTCGGCTCCTTGAGCTGCCGGGTTGCGGGTTCGAGGCCAGGTTCCTCGTGTCTTGGGTTCGCGGCCCGGACGCGATGCTGTTCGACAAGGTGAAAGCGTTCTCGGTGCAGTTGGACGGCGCAACCGCGGGCGCCGAGCCCGTGTTCAGCGGCGGCCAGACCGTGGCCGGCCGGGTGCTGCTGGAGCTGGCGAGCGCCGTGCGTGTGGGTGCCCTGAGGGTGCGCGCGCGGGGCCGCGCCCACGTGCACTGGAGCGAGTCGCGCAGCGCGGGCTCCAGCACGATTTACACGCAGAACTACAGCGAGCGCGTGGAGGTCCTGAGCCACCGCGCCACGCTTCTGGCGCCAGGTACGGATCGGATCGGGGACCCCGCTCGGTGCACCGGTTGTGTGCTTCCCATCACCCGGACGGTGGTACCCCGGTCAGCCCCGGGACCCCAATGCGACCTCTCAGTCTCCTCCTTTTGCTCCTATCTGCAGACACGGGGGAGACCACGACGCTGCCTCCTGGGCGCCATGAGTTCCTGTTCAGCTTCCAGCTGCCCCCGTAAGTCCTCTGGGGTACAGGGTTGCGTGGGACTCCCTAAGCCTGCCGCCCCTTCCAGATTCATTCCTCTCATACTGGATACCTGGGCACCTCTGAGCCCCAAGACTCTTCCCTGGGAGACCCCCAGAGTGTCTGTGTGTGTCGCCTTCTTCCTGCCTGCGTGCCTCTGTATCTCGCCCTCTGAAGTTCCCTTCCCTCCACCCCAGGACCCTGGTGACATCCTTCGAGGGCAAACACGGCAGTGTCCGTTACTGTATCAAGGCCACCCTGCACCGGCCCTGGATCCCAGCACGCAGGGCAAGGAAAGTGTTCACTGTCATCGAGCCGGTAGACATCAACACGCCCGCCCTGCTGGTGAGTGGCCACCCTGGGAGGTAGGATGGGAGTATTGTAGGACGGGGCCTGGCTGCTGGGTGACACCGACTGAGAAGTTGGGGGGTCATAAGTGGGCCCTGGCCGGGAGGCAGGCAGGTGTGGGAATGCGTGTGGAATCCACTGGGATCTACCCCCATTTGCTGTGTGACTCCGGGCAAGTGTCTTGCCCTTTCTGAGCCTCAGATGCCTCTTCTGTGAAAGAGACCAGAGCTAGAGCTTACCAAACACGAATGACACACCAAACACTTGGCTTGTACATTTCACTTCTGGCTTTATAAGATGGGTTGTGTCCCTGGCTCTGTTCTATAGATAATTTCTGGATTGTTAAAAAGAAACCAAGCCCTGCCCAGAGTCCTCTCTCAGCTGGGAGTGGTTGGGAAGTTTGGAAGTTGCCCGGTGTCTCTGGTTTGCACAAAATGACTCATCCATGTCCCTTTCCTCTACACGGACAGGCACCTCAAGCGGGGGCTCAGGAAAAGGTCGCCCGATCCTGGTACCGTAACCGTGGCCTCGTCTCCCTTTCAGCCAAGATCGACCGCAAGGGCTACACGCCAGGTAGCAGGCAGACCGGACTGGGTCGGGACAGGGGCTGGCGTCGGGGCTGCAGGAGGGGAAACTGAGGCCCCGCTGCTCTTCGCTGCAGGAGAGGTCATCCCCGTCTTCGCCGAGATCGACAACGGCTCCACGCGTCCTGTGCTGCCTCGGGCGGCCTTGGTGCAGACGCAGACGTTCATGGCCCGAGGCGCCCGAAAGCAGAAACAGGCGGTGGTGGTCAGCCTCGCGGGCGAGCCGGTGGGCCCGGGGCAGCGGGCGCTGTGGCAGGGCCGGGCGCTGCAGATACCCCCGGTGGGTCCTTCCATCCTGCACTGCCGCGTTCTCCACGTGGACTACGCGCTCAAGGTAGGGCATCCTGCATCCACCCTGTACCCCTCAGATTGAGGGTATGTGAGGCCTCTGTCTCCCCAGGCATCGGAGGGAGGTGGGGGTCGGCGAGGCTGCCCGGGCGCCCTCCCTTAACGATGGTTCCTTCCTCCAGGTCTGCGTGGACATCCCCGGCACATCCAAGCTGCTGCTGGAGCTGCCGCTGGTGATCGGCACCATCCCCTTGCACCCCTTCAGCAGCCGCTCCTCCAGCGTGGGCAGCCACGCCAGCTTCTTGCTGGACTGGGGGCTGGGGGCCTTGCCGGAGTGGCCCGAGGGTAAGCTCCCGCCCTGCTGGCATGCAGGGGGTGGGTGGGTACACGGAGAGGCGGATGCCAGGTCAACTCTGTCACCATCAATTCCCCCTGGAATCCCAGCCCCAGAGCTGGCACAAGCTGGCTCCTGGTCCCTGGTCCCTTGGAGCAGGGCTGTCCCAGGCCAGCCTCACCCACCCTGTCTCTCGATTCCAGCTCCTCCCGAATACTCGGAGGTGGTAGCCGAGACGGAGGCGGCAGCCTTTGGGCAGAGCCCCTTCCCACTCCCGCAGGACGCCGACATGAGCCTGGAAGGTCCGTTCTTCGCCTACGTCCAAGAGTTCCGCTACCGCCCGCCACCCCTGTACTCCGAGGTGAGCTCAAGGATCCGAGAAGCAGCCATGCCTCCCTGGGCCCTGGCAGCCTCCATGGGGTGGGAGACATACAGCAGATAGGTTTTTTGTTTGTTTGTTTTTCAAGCCAAGGTCTGGCTCTGTCACCAGGCTGGAGTGCAGTGGCACAGTCATAGCTCTCTGCAGCCTCAACCTCCTGGGCTCAGTTGATCCTCTCGCCTCAGCCTCTTGAATAGCTGGGGCTACAGGCGCGCAAGCCACCACGTCCTGCTAATTTTTGTTTGCTTTTTTTAAGGTGGAGTTTGGCTCTTGTTACCCAGGCTGGAGCGCAGTGGCGTGATCTTGGCTCACTGCAAACTCCACCTGCCGGGTTCAAGTGATTCTCCTGCCTCAGCCTCCTGAGTAGCTGGGATTACAGGCACACGCCACCACACCTGGCTAGTTTTTGTATTTTTAGTAGAGACGAGGTTTCACCATGTTGATCAGGCTGGTCTCAAAACTCCTGACCTCGTGATCTGCCCACTTCGGCCTCCCAACGTGCTGGGATTACAGGTGGGAGGCACCGAGCTGGGGTTTTGTTTTTTTTTTCTTCGAGGCAGTCTTGCTCTGCCGCCCAGGTGGAGTGCACTGGCCCAATCTGTGCTCACCGCAACCTCTGCCTCCCAGGTTCAAGCAATTATCCTGCCTCAGACTCCCGAGTAGCTGGGATTACAGGTGTTTACCACCATGCTCAGCTAATTTTTATATTTTTTAGTAGAGACGGGGTTTTGCCATGTTGGCCAGGCTGGTCTTGAACTCCTGACCCCAGGTGATCCACCCGCCTTGGCGTCCCAAAGTGCTGGGATCATAGGCATGAGCCACCTCGCCCAGTCTCCATCTCTTAAAATACATAAGAATTGGCCAGGCACTGTGGTTCCCACCTGTAATCCCAGCACTTTGGGAGGCTGAGGCAGGTGGATCACCTGAGGTCAGGAGTTCGAGACCAGCCTGGCCAACATGGAGAAACCCCATCTCTACTAAAAATACAAAAATTAGCCAGGCGTGGTGGTGCACGCCTGTGATCCCAGCTACTCAGGAGGCTGAGGCAGGAGAATCACACGAACCCGGGATGTGGAGGTTGCAGTGAGCCAAGATCACGCTACGCTGCCCTCCGGCCTGGGCGACACTGTGAGACTCTTGTCTCAAAAAAGAAGACAAAATGAAATAAAAATAAAGCCCACAGGAGGATGGGCTTAGATTATCTGCAGATATTATGCCATTTTCTATCAGGGACCTGAGCCTCTGTGGATTTTGGTGTCCACGGGATTCCTAGAACCAGCCCCCTTGTGGATACCAGGAGGCACTACACAGTCAGCTCCCGAGCCCTCCTCGCGCCAAGTCCGGGGTGGGGTCTGCCCTAGGCACTGCCCCCGGACGGGCTCTTCCCTGGCCAAGGGTGGGAGTCAGGAGATGGCTGGATGGGGGTGGGTTTCTGAATTTCTGTTTCCAGTATCCCCCAAGGCTTAACGGGAACATTTCTCTCAGGAGGATCCAAACCCACCCTCGGAGGCCATGAGGCTGCGCTATGCGACTTGCTGAACGGCACAGGGACACCTCAAGAACGGGGTTGCACACCTGCTTTCAACCACCGTGACTGCAGGGAGCGGCTGGACCAAGGACTGACCTCCCCAGCTACATCAAAGTTGGGGAAACCAAGTCTCGGAGTGAGGCGGGGCCTTTCCGACGTCACAGGGACCAGAGGAAGAGCCAGGCTGGAATCTGACTTACCTGGACCGCTGCCCTTGTGAGGCATTGACTTCCCAGCGCGGCATCCGAGACACTGTTTAATAACCTGTCTTCCCAGCCCGTGGGCAACGCTGGAGTCCTCCGGGAACCTTCAGTCTGGGAGAAGCAGAGCCATAGACAGTTCCAGCATCGTGGAACCGGAAGAAGAGACCCGCAGCTTCGAGAGTCCAGACAGGAAGCAGAGAAGTCTTCCTTCCGGAAGGGGGATTTTTAGCTGAGGCTTTGGAGCATGAATAGGAGCTCAGCAGGCAGAAGAATGAGGAAGAAAAGTCAGAGAAGGTCAGAGCTGAGTGACATTTGGAATCTACTCCATTTATTGTAAAATTGGAGGTTCAGGCCGGGCGCGGTGGCTGAAGCCTATAATCCCAGCACTTTGGGAGGCTAAGGCAGGTGGATCACAAGGTCAAGGGATCGAGACCATCCTGGTCAACATGGTGAAACTTCGTCTCGACTAAAAAATATACAAAAAATTAGCTGGGCATGGTGGCGCGTGCCTGTAATCCCAGCTACTCGGGAGGCTGAGGCAGGAGAATTGCCTGAACCCAGGAGGCGGAGGCTGCGGTGAGCCGAGATCGTGCCATTGCACTCCAGCCTGGGTAACCAGAGCGAAAGCGAAACTCCGTCTCAAAAAAAAAAAAAAAATTGGGGGTTCAGAGGGCAAGTGCCTCCGAGTTGAGGCCACACAGTGAGGTCCAGTGGGTGAAAGGACCCAGGAATGAGGCGTTCAGGAAAGAAAGCAGGTTGTCCGAACTCTGTGGAATCTGTGGGTGGCAGGGGCAGCCGCTCCAGCCTTTGAAGACTTTGAAAGCCAGAGATCCCTGGCGCAGGCTTGGATTTCCTGGGAGTTCTTCCAAGTACCCAGGGGCATCAGAGCTGCCTGAGTGTTACATGGCCCCGGGGAACCCGGGTTCAGGGTAGGACCGGCAAGACCAGACACCTAACATGCAAAATGAAAACGCTGGGCTCGCGGCTGAACAGTGAAGGATTCGAGACGGGCAGCATCACGCCATGCCTGGGGACAGGGGTCAGCCTACGGGGACACACAGGGACTGCTGTGCTTCCGGAAGCTCCGTGTCCTGGCGAAAAGCACTAAAAGGGGCAGCTGGACAAGCCCCCAGCTGCAGAGTCGGCGCTCTGGTTGGGGCAGGGCCCGGCCTGGGACTCAGCATTTCTGATACGCCTTAAGAAATCATTGTTTTGTACAATTATTTTTTAAAAGTAAACGTGTGGGGGAAAAAACCCACTTCTTTCTTGGGCTTCTTGATTTATTTTCCCCCCCTCGACCAGCCGCTGAGGAAACCATCACTGTCATCCCGGGTCACTTTCTTGGAGACTGAATTCCTGGCCAAAGAGGGCAGAAGGGCCCATGATTCAGAAGGGGAAACTGAGGCCCAGGCCTGGGAGGCGGTTGGCCCAAGGACACACAGGGAGGCTGAGGTGGGGCAGGGGCTGAGCCCTGGGCCCCTCACCAGCACCCCCGGGACAGTCTCAGAAGCTGGTGGGGGTGATGAACAGTGCACAGGCAGAGAACTCTGGCCTTGGAGAGTGGGGAGGAGGGGCTGGCCTGCAGGGACATCTTGTCACCCGAGTCTAGGTTTGGGGTGTGTGTGTGTGTGTGTGTTTTGAGGCTGGAGGGCAGTGGCGTGATCTCAGCTCACTGCAACCTCCGCCTCCCAGGTTCAAGCGATTCTCCTGCCTCAGCCTCCCAAGTAGCTGGGATTACAGGTGCCTACCACCACGCCTGGCTAATTTTTGAATTTTTTTTTTTTTTTTTTTTTTTTTTTTGAGACGGAGTTTCGCTCTTGTTACCCAGGCTGGAGTGCAATGGCGCGATCTCGGCTCACCGCAACCTCCGCCTCCTGGGCTCAGGCAATTCTCCTGCCTCAGCCTCCTGAGTAGCTGGGATTACAGGCACGCGCCACCATGACCAGCTAATTTTTTGTATTTTTAGTAGAGACGGGGTTTCACCATGTTGACCAGGATGGTCTCGATCTCTCAACCTCGTGATCTACCCGCCTCGGCCTCCCAAAGTGCTGGGATTACAGGCTTGAGCCACCACACCCGGCCCAATTTTTGAATTTTTAATAGAGACGGGGTTTCTTTCCTTTTTTTCTTGAGATGGAGTGCAATGGCTTGGTCTCGGCCACCTTCCGAATTCAACTCATTCTCCTATTTCAGCCTCACAAGTAGCTGGGATTACAGGTACCTGCCACCACGCCCGGCTACTTTTTGTATGTTTTTAGTAGAGATGGGGTTTCACCATATTGGCCAGGCTGGTCTTGAACTTCTGACCTCAGGTGATCTGGCAACCTCAGTCTCCCAAAGTGCTGGGATTGCGGGTGTGAGCCACTGTGCCCAGCCCTGGATTTGTTTTTATTGAGGTGAAATTCACATTAAATTCACCATTTGAAAGTGTTCAGTACACTTCACAATGTAGCAGGTAGTACGTTCATAATGTTTTGTTTTGTTTTGTTTTGAGATGGTCTCACTCCGTTGCCCAGGCTGGAGTTCAATGGCCGGATCACAGCAGCCTCAGCCACCTGGGCTCAAGGGTTCCAAGTAACTGGGACCACAGGTGTGCACCGCCACACCCAGCTAATTATTTTTATTTATGTATTAATCTAATATTTATTTTCCTGAGACCGAGTTTTGCTCTGTCGCCAGGCTGGAGTGCGGTGGCATGATCTCGGCTCACTGCAACCTCCGCCTCCCGGGTTCAAACGGTTCTCCTGCCTCAGCCTCCCCAGTACAGGCACGCGCCACCACACCTGGCTCATTTTTGTATTTCTAGTAGAGACAGGGTTTCACCATGTTGGTCAGGCTGGTCTGGAACACCTCAGCCTCCCAAAGTGCTGGGATTACAGGCATGAGCCACCGTACCCGGCCTTGTTTGTTTTGTATTGGCAAGATTTCCGTTCGTTTCCCAGATTGGTCTCGAACTCCTGGGCTCAAGCAGTCCTCCCGCCTCAGCCTCTCACAGTGCTGGGATGGCAGGCGTGAGCCACTGTGCCCAGCTATTTACACTGTTACGCAACCATCACTACCATCTATTTCCAGAACATTTCTTTTTTTTTTTTGAGACAGAGTTTTGCTCTTGTTACCCAGGCTGGAGTGCAATGGCGCGATCTCGGCTCACCGCAACCTCCGCTTCCTGGGTTCAGGCAATTCTCCTGCCTCAGCCTCCTGAGTAGCTGGGATTACAGGCAGGGGTCACCACGCCCAGCTAATGTTTTGTATTTTTAGTAGAGACGGGGTTTCACCGTATTGACCAGGATAGTCTCGATCTCTTGACCCCGTGATCCACCCGCCTCGGCCTCCCAAAGTGCTGGGATTACAGGCTTGAGCCACCGCGCCCGGCCTATTTCCAGAACATTTCTATCCCTGCCAAAGGAAACCCCGTCCCTTCAGGCATTCACGATCAATCCCCATCCCCCCACCCACCCCCGGGCAACCACTTATCCACAAATCCACTATGGATTTGCCTATTTTGAACATTTCGTATCGATGGACTCATACAGCCTTTTGTGTCTGGCTTTTATCACTCAGCATGTTTTCGGGGTTCATCCACATTGTATCGTGTCTCAGAACTTCATTCCTTTTTCTGGTTGAATAATATTCCATTGTGTGCACGGACCTCGTTGTGTTTAGCCACTCAGCCGAGGATGGACATCTGGATTGTTTCCACGGCTTGGCTACGGTGAATCTTGCTGCTAAGGACACACGTGTTCAAAGAAGGAAGGAAGGAAGGAAAGAGAGAGAGGGAGGGAGGAAGGCAGGCAGGCAGGCAGGCAGGCAGGCAGGCAGGCAACCCCATCTCTTCTAAAAGTTAGATCTGCAGGCAGGTCACGTTGTGTCCGAGCCTTGTCATCTGAGACCCTGGGAGACCCCCCACCCCCCACCCCCTGCCCCAGTCCTCGATCTCCCCCTTCCTCTGGCTGGACGGTGAGCCCTCCTTTCCTGCTACCCTGGTCCTCCCTTGACCTGGCATCAAGCTTGGAGCATGGCATTCTCGGGAGCTCCCTGACGCCAGGCGGAGGGGAAGCTTCCACAGCGCAGTCACCAGCGTCCAAGCTGACAGTCTCAGCAGGAAGTGCGTTCTTTGTCACCCGGGGTGTGCAAGGTGTAAGGTATCAGTTTCCAGACCCATGTGCCCAAACAGAGAGTCGAAGGTGTTTATTCCGGGAGGGATGTGGGTACCGCGCGGCAGAAAGACTCCCCCCAGCGGCCGCGGGAGGACAAGACGCCCTGTGTCCTCGGGACCCTGAGTCTGCAACTATGGGGAACTTGATACCGACAGGAGAACTTTCCGGTTCAGACGACCAACAAACAACCAGGATAAAGCCGGCCCAGGCAGTGCCAATTCAGGAAACTTCCCGAACACAGGGAGGGGCCGGGGAACCCAAAGGCAGGTGACCAATTTCTTTTTCTTTCTTTTTTTTTTTTTTTTTTTTTTTGAGACGGAGTTTCACTTTTGTTACCCAGGCTGGAGTGGCAGTGGTGCAATCTCGGCTCACCGCCACCTCCGCCTCCAGGTTCAAGCGATGCTCCTGCCTCAGCCTCCCGGGTAGCTGGGATCACAGGCACGTGCCGGCAGGTGATGAATTTCTATCAAATGTGAAATCAGGGCCGGGTGCAGTGGCTCACGCCTGTAATCCCAGCAATCTGGGAGGCCGAAGCGGGTGGATCACCTGAAGTGAGGAGTTCAAGACCAGCCTGACCAACATGGTGAAACCCCGTCTCTACTAAAAATACAAAATTAGCCAGGCGTGGTGGCGCGTGCCTGTAGTCCCAGCTACTTGGAAGGCTGAGGCAGAAGAATCGCTTGAACCCTGAAGGGAGGTTGCGGTGAGCCAAGATGGCGCCACTGCACACTCATCTCAAAAATAAAAATAAAAACAAATAAGGCCAGGCGCAGTGGCTCATGCCTATAATCCCAGCACTTTGGGGGGCTGAGATGGGAGGATCAGGTGAGGCCAGGGGGTTGAGACCAGTCTGGGCAACATAACAAGACCTCGTCTCTACAAAAAAAAAATGTAAGCATTGGGCCGGGCGCGGTGGCTCAAGCCTGTAATCCCAGCACTTTGGGAGGCCGAGGCAGGTGGATCACGAGGTCAAGAGATCGAGACCATCCTGGTCAACATGGGGAAACCCCGTCTCTACTAAAAATACAAAAAATTAGCTGGGCATGGTGGTGCGTGCCTGTAATCCCAGCTACTCAGGAGGCTGAGGCAGGAGAATTGCCTGAACCCAGGAGGCGGAGGTTGCGGTGAGCCGAGATCGCGCCATTGCACTCCAGCCTGGGTAACAAGAGCGAAACTCCGTCTCAAAAAAAAAAAAAAAAATAAGCATTAGTCTGACCTGGTAGCATGTGCCTATGATGCCAGCTACTCAGGAGGCAGAGGTGGGAAGGTCTAGGCTGCAGTCCAGCCTGCCCGACACAGCAAGAATCTCTCTCAAATAATAATAATAATAACAACAACAAACCCCACCCTCTTCAGGCCCACAAGACCCGCCCCCCCCACCTCTCCCTCTAGCTCCCCCTCCCTCCCTGGCTGCTACTCAAACACTCCAAGCTGATGTTTAGTTTTATTTATTTTTTTAAGACGGTGTCCCTCTGTGTCACCCAGGCTGGAGTGCAGTGGTGCGATCTTGGCTCACCGCAACCTCTGCCTCCCAGGGTCAAGCGATTCTCCTGCCTCAGCCTCCCGAGTAGCTGGGACTACAGGTGCCTGTCATCATGCCCAGCTAATTTTGTATTTTTAGTAGAGGCGGAGTTTCGACATATTGGTCAGGCTGGTCTCGAACATCTGATCTCAGATGACCCACCTGCCTCGGGCTCTCGAAGTGCTGGGATTACAGGCGTGAGCCACCACACCAGGCCCAGATGAAGATTCTGAGCGGGTGGCTGTGTCACCCCTTGTACTTGCTCCCGAGACCCCCTAGAGTCAGACATGGCCCCATGCAGAGTCAGACACGGGGCCTCCGTCTCTCAATGTCTCTGCCTATTCTGAGTCTCATCGTCTTTTCTTTCCCATCTCTGTCTCTCTGTCTCTCTCAATGTCTCTCTTGTTTACCGTCTCTGTGTCTGTCTCAGTATTCTTGTCTCTGTGCTCCTGTCTGTGACCCCCGTCTCTGAGTCTCTCGCTATCTCTCTGGGCCACCATCTCCCTGTCCCTCTGGGTCCCTGACTCTCTCCCCATCTCCGCCTCCTGCCCTGGCCTGGCCAGCTGGGGGGCAGGGGGTGACAGACAGGCAGGGAGCCTGCTGCTTGTTTCCCGCCCACGCTGGCAGGGAGCCCAGCCCCGCCTGCCACTGTTCAGGAATCCTCCAGCCTCCCTGGTCCAGGCCCCGCCACCGCCAGCCTCTCCTCCCAGCACATTCAGTCCCAAGCAAAGAGCACCGGGGGTGGGGCGGGGGTGGGGGCGGGGCGGGAGGGGGACACATTCCTGCTGAGCTCCAGTTACAGGACAGGCTGTCCTGGTGACCTCACCAGCACAGCCTCCTGATGGCTCCCCGTCCTGCTGGGATCAGTTAGACCTTCCTGGATGAGGCCAGAGCCCCTCTGCCAGTTTGTCCCCTCCCCACCTCAGGGCCTTTGCACCGGCTGTGGCTGCCACCTGGCACTGTGTCTCCCTTGAACTCCCCGAGACCTCTTCCGCCCACACATCTGAGCCCTCACGTCACCTCCTCAGCATGTCCCTTCTGTCCCCAAGCCAGGGCACCCCTGAGTTCCCCTCCTGCTGCCCCAGTGCATTTCACTTCCTGGTCCGCCCCACCCTTCCCAGGGTTACATATGACCTTGTTTGTTGCTGTGGTGTCTATGACACCGAGGCCCCACTGTGTGCCAGCGCCCCGAACACACAGTAGGCGCTTCAGTGAGGATTTTTACAGTTGACATCTTTTCCTGCCAAAGCTCAGCCTGCCCAGCCTCACCCATGTGGCTCCCCAGTTCCCGACCTACCCCACCCTGCCTCCACCACCCTTGCACCCCAATACGCCGGGATTTTCCAAGGCCCCTGCCTTGACCCAAGGAGTTCCCTTCACCAGCTGCACCTTTCTGATGGAAGCGGGCATTGAGGGCAGGGCGGCTGCAGTTCGTATGCACCCTTCAAGCCAGGGGCTGGGTCTCTCTGTCACTTAGGCACAGGGCGGTCAGGATGTACACACACAACACGCAAACACACACACACACACACACAAACACACACACAAAAACACACAAATACACACACACAAACACAAATACACAAACACACACACACAAATACACACAAACACACAAACACACAAATACACACAAACACACAAATACACAAACACACAAATACACACAAACACACAAACACAAATACACAAACACAAACACAAATACACACACACACAAATACACACAAACACACAAATACACGCAAACACACAAACAAACACAAACACACACGCACAAATACACACAAACACATACACAAACACACACAAATACACACAAACACACACACAAATACACACAAACACACACACACAAAAATACACACAAACACACAAATACACACAAACACGCAAACACACACAAATACACAAACACACAAATACACAAATACACAAACACACAAATACACAAACACAAACACACACAAATACACACAAACACACACAAACACACAAATACAAAAACACACACACACACACAAACACACACACAAATACACACACACACACACACACACAGAAGCCCGTCAGCAACTCAGAAACCAGCCAGTGAACTTGGGCACAAGCAGCCGGGCACGTGGTATTCACGGGGTGCTCACATGTGGAGCCCCCCAACTCCTGGGGGATGCGGTTACGGCCTGGATCCCACAGGAGGGTCCAGGCGTGGGCTCTGAACCCATGCCAGGGCACACACAAACACATCCAAACACATGCGTCTCTGCCCCCGCCTCCCCACCCGGGAGTCACCCCTCCCCGCCTTGTTTTTGATGTTCAGGAAAGTCCCCAGAAAGCATCAGGCCCAGGCAGGGGGCCAGGAGGAAATGGTGACTCAGCCGGCGGCCATCAGTGCCTGCCACGCTGGGCTGGGCGGCCCGATCTGGACTGGGCGGCCCGATCTGGGAGGATCCACAGAAAACAACAATAAAAGATGAGCATATGGGTGGGGGGGCAGAAGGCCTCAGCTCAAGAACAGTTAGGAAGGGGCTGGACCCCTGCGCTTACACACTTCAACTCTGCTGGGTCTGATGGACAAGTGGGGAAACTGAGGCATCGGGAACCAGTGGCTTGCCCAAGGCCCCCCAGCCAAGATGGGACAGGCCAAGGGATCCTTAATTCCTTAGCACAGGGGTCTTGGGAGTCTCTACCTGCCCTGCTTTTTTTTTTTTTTTAATTGTGAGACAGTCTCACTCTGCCCATCAGGCTGGAGTGCAGTGGCGTGATCTCAGCTCACTGCAATCTCCGCCTCCTGGGTTCAAGCGATTCTCCTGCCTTAGCCTCACAGCTAGCTGGGATTACAGGCGCCTTCCCCCACGCCCTACTAATTTTTTTTTTCTTTGAGAGGGAGTCTCACTCTGTTGCCCACGCTGGAGTCCAGTGGCACAATCTCCGCTCACTGCAACCTCCGCCTCCCAAATCGCTCAAGCGATCCTCCTGCCTCAGGCCCCTCAGCTAGCTGGGATTACAGGCACGCGCCACCATGCCTGACTTATTTTTGTATTTTGAGCAGAGAAAGGGTTTCACCATGTTGGCCAGGCTGGTCTTGAACTACTGACCTCAGGTGATCCACCCGCCTCGGCCTCTCAAAGTGCTGGGATTACAGCCGTGAGTCACCGTGCCCTGCTGTAATTTTTATATTTTTAGTAAAGACAGGGTTTTGCCATGTTGGCCAGGCTGGTCTCGAACTCCTGACCACAGGTAATCTGCCCTCCTTGGCCTCCCAATGTGTTGGGATTACGGGCGTGAGCCATGGTGCCCTGCCCCCTGCCTCAGGTAGAGCCAGGTACACTTTCTGGGTCCCTCTGTGGTCCTGTGACCAGGCCTGGCCAATTAGAGCCTTTTGTTATCACAGACAACAGGGGTTGGTTCAGGGGTTGGTCTGTGATTGCGGCTGGGCCAATCACACTACAAGTTTGGAGACTTCCTGGAAGAAGGCCTAGAAGTAAGGAAAACCATTTTGGACCCATGATGACAGCAGTGGATCAGAGTCCCAAAGACGCTGGTGAACAGCAGAGCAGGACTCACACAACCCCTGATCCCTGTGGAGTCAAGGTGGAGCCAGAGGGAAGGCTGGGGGCTGGAGGGTCCTGAAAGGCCTTGCAGAAAGAGAGGACATTGGAGTTGGGGCTTTGATGGGTGAAGAGGAGTTCACCAGGGAACTAGGGAAAGGCATTCCAGGCAAAGGAATGCCTTCCTCCCCGTGTGACCGGTGCAAATGACAGCACCCCTCTGAGCCTCAGTTTCCTCATCTGGAGCTTGACTTCATTGGACGTCAAGGTGAGGACTGGGCACAGAGTGGGTGCAGCGTCTGTGGGGCTGCAGGGGGGCGCCGAGGCAGCGGGGGAGGGGTAGGCTCACCCGGAACGTGCCTGTCAGCAGTTCCCAGCCTCTTTGAAAACAGGAAACCGGCTCTCGAGGGAGCCCCCAGCTGCGCTTCCTGAGTCTCCACGTGACGCGCGCGCTCGGGCAGTGGAGGGAGACACACGTGCTTGTGTGTTTGCAGGCGGCCTGGAATATCGGTGGAGCCGCCTGTGTGCGCGTGTGTGTGCGCGCGCGCGTGTCCGGCCGCCCGTGGAGTTGCTGGAGGCGTGTGCACACACTCCCGTTACCTGTGCTCACGTGTGGATCTGTGCGTCTCAGCCGACGTGGGAAGCAGACGGTCTGCTGGGTGGAGCCCTTTGGAGTCTGGGTCTAAGAGTTAAGCCTGTGTGTCCGTCAGCAGCGGCGACTGCTGTGTGCTGGGACTGACTCCAGCCTGTCTGGTGGCCCCAAGGCCTCTGAAACCCGGGTCAGCCCTGATTCCGCTGCCGATGTCGGCTTCACTTACCTATTTATTTTGAGACAGGGTCTTGATCTGTTGTCCAGGCTGGAGTGCAGTGGTGCAATCATAGCTCACTGCAGCCTCGACCTCCCGGGCTTAAGCGATCCTTCTGCTTCAGCCTCCCAGCCACCTGAGAGTACAAACAGAAGCCACCATGCCCAGCTAGCTTTTTGTTTTCTGTTTTTGTTTTTGTTTCGTTTTTTGGAGACGGAGTCGTTCTCTGCCGCCCAGGCTGGAGTGCAGTGGCACGATCGTAGCTCATTGCAACCTTTGTCTCCCAGGTTCAAGTGATTCTCCTGCCTCAGCCTCCAGAGAAGCTGGGATTACAGGCACACACTACCACACCTGGCTCATTTTTTGTATTTTTGGTAGAGACAGGGTTTCTCCATGTTGGCCAGGCTGGTCTCGAACTCCCAACCTCAGGTGATCCACCCGCCTCGGCCTCCCAAAGTGCTGGGATTACAGGCGTGAGCCACTATGCCCAGCCTTTTTTTTTTTTTTTTTTTTTTCTTTAATTTTTTGAGGGAGTCTTGCAGGCTGGAGTGCAGTGGTGTGATCTCGGCACACTGCAGCCTCCACCTCCCGGGTTCAAGCGATTCTCCTGCCTCAGCCTCCTGACACCTGGGACTACAAGCATTCACCAACACACCCAGCTAATTTTTGTATTTTAGTAGAGACAGGGTTTCACCATGTTAGCCCGGCTGGTCTGGAGCTCCTGACCTCCAGTGATCCACCTGCCTGGGATTCCCAAAGGGCTGGGATGACAGGCGTGCGTCTCCGGGCCCGGCCCCTTTCACCTCTTTCACAAAAGCTGCCCCACTCTCTCTCCCAGCTCCTTTCAGTCCCTTCCTTGCATTTCACAGTTCGTGATTACAATTGGCAGGTTCAGGGACTGTCTTCCACCTCCCCTCTGCACTGGGAGCTCCAAGAGGGTGGGTCACAGCATGCAGTAGGTGCTCCATAAATGTACTGGCCGGACATAGTGGCTTATGGCTGTGTAAAGCACTCTGGGAGGCTGACATGGGAGGATCACTTGAGGCCGGGAGTCTGAGACCAGCCTGAGCAATACGGTGAAGCCCTATCTCTCCTAAAAATTAAAAAAAAAAACCAGTTAGCCTGGCATGGTGGCACACATCTGTGGTCCTAGCTACTGGGGAGACTGGAGTGGAGGATCACGTGAGCCCAGGAGGTTGAGGCTGCAGTGAGCCGTGATTGCACCACTGCACCCCAGCAGAACTGGACCCGGCCTCTAAAGAAAGAATATGAGAAAAAATTCACTGTGAGAAATCAGAGTGCAGGGTCCGCACAAGATGCAGGGAGCCAGGAACGGGGAGGCAGAAGACAAGGGCCCACCCCCTGTAACTGCTCAATTAATATCTGATGGAGGCCGGGTGCGGTGGCTCATGCCTGTAACCCCAGCATTTCGGGAGGCCGAGGCGGGCGGATCACCTGAGGTTGGGAGTTCGAGACCAGCCTGACTAACATGGAGAAACCCCGCCTCTACTAAAAACACAAAAATTAGCTGAGCGTGGTGGCGTGTGCCTATAATCCCAGCTACTTGGGAGGCTGAGGCAGCCGAGAGGCGGAGGTGGCCGTGAGCCGAGATCACGCCATTGCACTCCAGCCTGGACGAGAGCAAAACTCAGTCTGAAAAAAACAAAAACCAAAACGTGATGGATTAATGAAGCTGCGAAATGAGACCCTGACCCCACTGGTCCTGGCCTCCTAAAGAGGAGTCTTCTGGCCTCATCCCTAGCCTCCTGGCCCCAGATCGCACTGTGTGGGCAGCCTCTGGACCTCGCTTGCCAGGGCAGGAGCAGAAGCCCCCGCTCAGTTACTTGCACACCGGCTTCTCCCACGAAGTCCTGACATCACAATTTCAAGTGCCCTTTCCTTCCAGACTCCAGGCCTGGAAAGGTCTTTATTTTGGCCACTTCAGCCCATTGCATAGAAGGCATTCCAAGGTTAGAAGGGATCCCATCCCTGTGTCCAGGGGGAGCATGTCCCTCCTCTGCTCACACACCCTCCATGGCTCCCTGTTACCCTCAGGAGAAAGTCCAGCTCCTCAGCGCAGCGGTCGCAGCCCTGCCTGAGTGTGGCGAGAGCATTTTTCCTTCGCCTGATTCTCAGTCACTCTTTGGGTCTCATCTGGGTTATGTTTCCCAGTACTGACCCCTGACATAATCCCAGGACACACTAACTACGGTCAGAACCAAATGTTTGTTGCATTAATCACGTCAGAACATCAGGCTGAAGATGACTTGTTTTTTGTTGCTAAGAGACAGTATCTGGCTCTTTCGCCCAAACTGGAGTACAGTGGTGCAATCACGGCTCACTGCAGCCTCAGCCTCTGGGCTCAAGCAATCCTCCCACCTCAGCCTCCCGAGTAGCTGGGACTACAGGCACCCAGCACCACGCCTGTCTAAGTTTTTTGTTTTTTGTTTTAAATTTTTCATAGAAACAGGTCTCACCATGTTGACCAGCCTGGTCTCGAACTCCTGGACTCAAGCAATCCTTCAGCCTCTGCCTCCCAAAGTTCTGGATTACAAGGCATGAGCCACCACGCCCGTCAGAATAGGACTTTCACAAAGTAAAGAGATTCACAGTTTGTGTCACATGTGAACACTGTGGACCATTGACTATTACCAGGGCATTAAATTCAGTACAAAGAACAGTGACTGCCCAAGAGCTTAGATCAGGAATTGGCAAGCATTTTCTATAAACAGCCAGATAGGAAATATTTGAAGCTTTGCAGGCTACACAGTCTCTTTTGCAATTATTACTCTACTCTGCTGCCGTTTGACAGCATTCACCGGGCACAGTGGCTCACGCCTGGAATCCCAGCACTTTGGGAGGCCGAGGCAGGTGGATCACCTGAGGTCAGGAGTTCAAGACCAGCCTGGCCATCATGGTGAAACCCCACCTTTAAAAAAACTTTTTAAAAATGAAAGCATTCATATACAGTACACGAATAAGCAGGCATGGCTGTATCCCAGGAAAACTTTGTTCATGGACACTGAAGTGTGAATTCCATGTAATTTTCACATGTCATGAAATAGTCTCCTGCGGTAGTTTTTCAGTCATTTTAAAATGTAGGCCAGGCATGGTGGTTCTCACCTGTAATCCCAGTGCTTGGGGAAGCTGAGATGGAAGGATCATTTGAGGCCATGACTTCAAGACCAGCCTGGGCAACATAGGGAGACCCCGATCCTTACAGAAAAATTTTTAAAAATAGCTGAGCATGGTGTCCCATGCCTGTAGTCTCAGCTATTCAGGAGGCTGAGGTGGGAGGATTGCTTAAACCTGGGAGTTCAAAGCTGCAGTGAGCTATGATCTCACCACTGCACTCCAGCTTTGGTGACAGAGTGAAATCTTGTCTCTAAAAAAAGGAGCCATGGCCAGGTGAAACCCCGTCTCTACTAAAAATGCAATAATTAGCTGGGTGTGGTCCCAGCTACTTCGGAGGCTGAGGCAGGAGATAAGCTTGAACCGGGGAGGTGGAGGTTGCAGTGAGCCAAGATCACGCTGCTGCACTCCAGACTGGGCGACAGAGTGAGACGCCATCTCAAAACAAAACAAAAATGGGTGGGGGTGGGGGAAATAGTGAATCCTGTTTTGGGGTCATGGTTAAAGCTAAAGTTTGCCAACCCCTGACGGGTCGTAAGTGTCACGACTTGTGTTTACAGAGTATCAGAGCTTTGTTTAAAGTTACCAGCTGATAAAATATGAGGACAGGTTTATGGCTAACA